>NC_142813.1:22833498-22995256 GCF_049724085.1 Artemia sp. Qi Xiang Cuo
TTTGTGTTTTTAAGTTTTTGTGTGTGTGTGTAATTTTGTTTGTGTGTGTGTAATTTTGTGTGTTCGTTTAATTTTTTGTTTGTGTAATTTTTATTGTGTGTTTGAGTTTTTGTGTGTGTGTGTGTGTAAGTTTTTTTGTGTGTGTGTAAGTTTTTTTGTTTTTGTTTGTGTTTTTGTGTGTGCGTGTAAGTATGTGTGTATGTGTGTGTGTGTGTGTAAGTTTTTGTGTGTGTGTAATTTTTTTTGTATGTGTAAGTTTTTTTGTGTGTGTAAGTTTTTGTTTGTGTGTAAGTTTTTTTGTGTGTGTGTTTTTTTTTTTGTTTGTTTGTAAGTTTTTTTGTTTGTGTATTTTTTTGTGTGTGTGTAAGTTTTTTTTGTGTGTTTGTTAGTTTTTGTGTGTGTGTGTGTGTTTGTTTGTTTTTTTGAGTTTTTCTGTGTAAGTTTTTGTGTGTGTGTAAGTTTTTGTGTGTGTGTGTGTGTAAGTTTTTGTGTGTGTAAGTTTTTGTGTGTGCCCATTTTGAAGTTGGAAAATATTTATATTATTTTGAAAATAGAAATGATCAATAACTAATTTCTTTTTCATTGAGAAAATTCAGAATAGAACTTGAACTTTTCTTCACTTCGTTGAGAAAATTAAAAATTGAACTAGAACTTTTTATCTTCCGGGAAAATATTCACAAGTATGCTTTAGCTTTTTCTATCTACTACGGAAAAATTTAGAATAGAACTTTAAATTTCTTTATGTCTTTGGTGAACTTAAAACTGAAGTGGAAGATTTTTATTTTCTCCAGAGAAAATAAAAAGCTTCCACAAATTATTTTCCATGAAGATAAAAAGTTTCACTTTAATTGTAAATTTTCTTAAATTCAATTCCGACCTTTCTCAAAGAGATACTTAAACATGGATACTTAAACATGGTAAAAAGATTAAATTAGGTTAGGTTAGGCTAGATTAAGTTAGGTTAAGTTAGGTTAGGTTAGGTTAGCCTACGTACGCGCGTACGTAGGCTAACCTAACCTATCTTAATCTCGACTACCCTAACCGACTTTAATATTTTTACCATGTTTAAGATAGTTTAGCTTATATTATCATGACAGCAAAGGATAAGTTTACCTAAACTAAATGAAACATGGAGAAATTTCTCTAATTATTTATTAATATTTATTATACCTAACCTAACCTATTGTTTTTGGTGGTTAGATGAATGAAGTGAATTTAAGAAAAATTAGAAATAAAGTGAAACTTTTTATCTTCATGGAAAATAATCACAATCATAGTATAGCCATTCGTATCTTCTATGGAAAATTTTAGAATTAAACTTTAAATTTTTTATGTCTTTGAGAAATTAGAAACTGAAATGGAAGCTTTTTCATTTTCCATTGGTAAACTTCAGAATTGAACTAACTTTTTTTTCTCTTTTTTATGAAATTTCAGAAGAGAACTGGATCTTTAAACACTTCCTTGAGGTAATGTAAAAATAAAGTGAAGATTCATATATTCATAAAGGATCTTAACACTAGACTTACAACTTTTCCCGTTTCATGTAAACAATTTGAAGCATAACTTTAAAATTTTTTCATCTCGTTGAGAAAAGTTGCAACAGAATTTAAGAAAATTTAGAATGAAAGTGAAACTTTTGATCTTCATGGAAAATAATCACGATCATAGTACAACTTCTCCTATCTTCTATGGAAAAATTTAGAGCTGAACTTTAAATTTTTTATGTCTTGGTGAACTTAAAACTGAAGTGGAAGCTTTTTATTTTCTCTGGAGAAAATTAGAATCGAATTGTGTTCTTTGGTAAAATTCAGAATAGAACTTGAATAATCACAATCAATGTATAACTTTTTCTATCTTCTATGAAAAATTTGGAACATAATTTTAAATTTTTTCATCTCTTTGTGAAAAGTCGGAAGTGAATTTAAGAAAATATAGAATTAAAATGACACTTTTTGTCTTCATGGAAAATAATCACAATCATAGTATAACTTTTCCTATCTTCTCTTGAAAAACTTAGAGCTGAACTTTAAATTTTTTATGTCTTGGTGAACTTAAAACTGATGTGGAAGCTTTTTATTTTATATGGAGAAATTAGAATTGAATTATGTTCTTTGGTAAAATTCAGAAGAGAACTTGAACTTTTCTATCTTCTATGAAAAATTTAGAACAGTATTTTAAATTTTTTCATCTGTTTGAGAAAAATCTGAACTGAAGTGGAAAATTTTTGTATTATTTTGGGAAAATAGAATTGATCAATAACTTATTTCATTTTCATTGAGAAAATTCAGAATCGAAGTAGAACTTTTCTTCACTTCTTTGAGAAAATTTAAAATTGAAGTGAAACTTTTTTATCTTCATAGAAAATAATCAAAATCATAGTATAACTTTTCCTATCTTCTATGGAAAAATTTAGAACTGGACTTTAAATTTTTTATGTCTTGGTGAACTTAAAACTGAAGTGGAAGCTTTTTATTTTCTTTGGAAAAATTAGAATTGAATTGTGTTCATTGGTAAGATTCAGAAGAGAACTTGAGTATTCACGATCAAAGTATAACTTTTCCAATCTTCTATGAAAAATTTGGAAGAGAACTTTAAATTTTTTTCATCTCTATGTGAAAAGTCGGAACTGAATTTAAGAAAATTTAGAATTAAAGTGAAACTTTTTATCTTCATGGAAAATAATCACAATCATAGTATAACTTTTCCTATCTTCTACGGAAAAATTTAGAATTGAACTTTAAAATTTTTATGTCTTGGTGAACTTAAAACTGAAGTGTAAGCTTTTTATTTTCTCTGGAGAAATTAGAGTTAAATTGTGTTCGTTGGTAAAATTCAGAAGAGCTTGAACTTTTCTGTCTTCTATGAAAAATTTGGAATAATATTTTAATTTTTTCCTCTCTTTGCGAAAAATCTAAAATGAAGTGGAAAATGTTTATATTATTTTTGGAAAATAGAATTGATCAATAACTTATTTCATTTTCATTGAGAAAACTCAGAATCGAAGTTGAACTTTTCTTCTTCCGAGAAAATATTTGGAACAGAACTTTATATTTTTTCATCTCTTTGAGAAAGGTCGGAACTGAATTTAAGAAAATTTAGAATTAAAGTGAAACTTTTTATCTTCATAGAAAATAATCACAATCATGGTATAACTTTTCCTATCTTCTACGGAAAAATTTAGAACTGAACTTTAAATTTTTTATGTCTTGGTGAACTTAAAACTGAAGTGGAAGCGATTTATTTTCTCTGGAGAAATTAGAATTGAATTGTGTTCTTTGGTAAAATTCAGAAGAGAACTTGAACTTTTCTATCAAAAAATTGGAACAGTATTTAAATTTTTTTCATCTCTTTGAAAAAAATCTGAACTGAAGTGGAAACTTTTTATATTATTTTGGGGAAATAGAATTGATCAATAACTTATTTCATTTTCATTGAGAAAATTCAGAATCGAAGTTGAACTTTTATTCTTCCGGGAAAGTATTTGGAACAGAACTTTAAATTTTTTCATATCTTTGAGAAAAGTCGGAATTGAATTTAAGAAAATTTAGAATTAAAGTGAAACTTTTTATCTTCATAGAAAATAATCACAGTCGTAGTATAACTTTTCTTATCTTCTACGGAAAAATTTAGAACTGAACTTAAAATTTTTTATGTCTTGGTGAACTTAAAACTGAAGTGGAAGCTTATTATTTTCTCTGGAGAAATTAGAATTAAATTGTGTTCGTTGGTAAAATTCAGAAGAGAACTTGAACTTTTCTATCTTCTATGAAAAATTTGGAATAGTATTTTAAATTTTTCATCTCTTTGAGAAAAATCTGAACTGAAGTGGAAAATTTTTATATTATTTTGTGAAAACAGAATTGATCAATAACTTATTTCATTTTCATTGAGAAAATTCAGAATCGAAGTTGAACTTATCTTCTTCCGGGAAAATATTTGGAACAGAACTTTATATTTTTTCATCTCTTTGAGAAAGGTCGGAACTGAATTTAAGAAAATTTAGAATTAAAGTGAAACTTTTTATCTTCATAGAAAATAATCACAATCATAGTATAACTTTTCCTATCTTCTAAGGAAAAATTTAGAACTGAACTTTAAATTTTTTATGTCTTGGTGAACTTAAAACTGAAGTGGAAGCGATTTATTTTCTCTGGAGAAATTAGAATTGAATTGTGTTCTTTAGTAAAATTCAGAAGAGAACTTGAACTTTTCTATCTTCTATGAAAAATTTGGAACAGTATTTAAAATTTTTTCATCTCTTTGAGAAAAATCTGAACTGAAGTGGAAACTTTATATATTATTTTGGGGAAATAGAATTGATCAATAACCTTATTTCATTTTCATTGAGAAAATTCAGAATCGAAGTTGAACTTTTCTTCTTCCGGGAAAATATTTGGAACAGAACTTTAAATTTTTTCATATCTTTGAGAAAAGTCGGAATTGAATTTAAGAAAATTTAGAATTAAAGTGAAACTTTTTATCTTCATAGAAAATAATCACAGTCGTAGTATAACTTTTCCTATCTTCTATGGAAAAATTTAGAGCTGAACTTTAAATTTTTTATGTCTTGGTGAACTTAAAACTGAAGTGGAAGCTTTTTATTTTCTCTGGAGAAAATTAGAATCGAATTGTGTTCTTTGGTAAAATTCAGAATAGAACTTGAATATTCACGATCAAAGTATAACTTTTTCTATCTTCTATGAAAAATTTGGAACATAACTTTAAATTTTTTCATCTCTTTGTGAAAAGTCGGAAGTGAATTTAAGAAAATATAGAATTAAAGTGAAACTTTTTATCTTCATGGAAAATAATCATAATCATAGTATAACTTTTCCTATCTTCTATTGAAAAATTTAGAACTGAACTTTACATTTTTTATGTCTTGGTGAGCTTAAAACTGACTTGGAAGCTTTTTATTTTCTCTGTAGAAATTAGAATTGAATTATGTTCTTTGGTAAAATTCATAAGAAAACTTGAACTTTTCTATCTTCTATGGAAAATTTGGAACAGTATTTTAAATTTTTTCATCTGTTTGAGAAAAATCTGAACTGAAGTGGAAAATTTTTGTATTATTTTGGGAAAATAGAATTGATCAATAACTTATTTCATTTTCATTGAGAAAATTTAAAATTGAAGTGAAACTTTTTTATCGTCATAGAAAATAATCACAATCAAAGTATAACTTTTCAAATAATCTATGGTAAAATTTAGAACTGGACTTTAAATTTGTTATGTCATGGTGAAGTTCAAACTGAAGTGGAGGCGTTTTATTTTCTCTGGAGTAATTATAATTGAATTATCTACTTTGCTAAAATTAAAAAGAGAGCTTGAGTATTCACTATCAAAGTATAACTTTTCCAATCTTCTATGAAAAATTTGGAAGAGAACTTTAAATTTTTTTCATCTCTATGTGAAAATTCGGAACTGAATTTAAGAAAATTTAGAATTAAATTGAAACTTTTTATCTTCATGGAAAATAATCACAATCATAGTATAGCTTTTCATATCTTCTACGGAAAAATTTTTAATTGAACTTTAAAATTTTTATGTCTTGGTGAACTTAAAACTGAAGTGTAAGCTTTTTATTTTCTCTGGAGAAATTAGAATTAAATTGTGTTCGTTGGTAAAATTCAGAAGAGAACTTGAACTTTTCTATCTTCTATGAAAAATTTGGAATAGTATTTTAAATTTTTCATCTCTTTGAGAAAAATCTGAACTGAAGTGGAAAATTGTTATATTATTTTGTGAAAACAGAATTGATCAATAACTTATTTCATTTTCATTGAGAAAATTCAGAATCGAAGTTGAACTTATCTTCTTCCGGGAAAATATTTGGAACAGAACTTTATATTTTTTCATCTCTTTGAGAAAGGTCGGAACTGAATTTAAGAAAATTTAGAATTAAAGTGAAACTTTTTATCTTCATAGAAAATAATCACAATCATGGTATAACTTTTCCTATCTTCTACGGAAAAATTTAGAACTGAACTTTAAATTTTTTATGTCTTGGTGAACTTAAAACTGAAGTGGAAGCGATTTATTTTCTCTGGAGAAATTAGAATTGAATTGTGTTCTTTAGTAAAATTCAGAAGAGAACTTGAACTTTTCTATCAAAAAATTGGAACAGTATTTAAAATTTTTTCATCTCTTTGAAAAAAATCTGAACTGAAGTGGAAAATTTTTATATTATTTTGGGGAAATAGAATTAATCAATAACTTATTTCATTTTCATTGAGAAAATTCAGAATCGAAGTTGAACTTTTCTTCTTCCGGGAAAATATTTGGAACAGAACTTTAAATTTTTTCATATCTTTGAGAAAAGTCGGAATTGAATTTAAGAAAATTTAGAATTAAAGTGAAACTTTTTATCTTCATAGAAAATAATCACAGTCGTAGTATAACTTTTCTTATCTTCTACGGAAAAATTTAGAACTGAACTTTAAATTTTTTATGTCTTGGTGAACTTAAAACTGAAGTGGAAGCTTTTTATTTTCTCTGGGGAAATTAGAATTGAATTATGTTCTTTGGTAAAATTCAGAAAAGAACTTGAATATTCACGATCAAAGTATAACTTTTCCTATCTTCAATGAAAAATTTGGAACAGAACTTTAAATTTTTTCATCTCTATGTGAAAAGTCGGAACTGAATTTAAGAAAATTTAGAATTAAAGTGAATCTTTTTCTCTTCATAGAAAATAATCACAATAACAGTTTAACTTTTCCTATCTTCTACGGAAAAATTTAGAACTGAACTTTGAATTTTTTATGTCTTGGTGAACTTAAAACTGAACTGGAAGCTTTTTATTTTCTCTGGAGAAATTAGAATTGAATTATGTTCTTTGGTAAAATTAAGAAGAGAACTTGAACTTTTCTATCTTCTAAGAAAAATTTGGAACAGTATTTTAAATTTTTTCATCTCTTTGAGAAAAATCTGAATTGAAGTTAAAATTTTATTATATTTTAGGAAAATAGAATTGATCAATAACTTATTTCATTTTCATTGAGAAAATTCAGAATCGAAGTTGAACTTCTCTTCTTCCGGGAAAATATTTGGAACAGAACTTTAAATTTTTTCATCTCTTTGAGAAATGTCGGAATTGAATTTAAGAAAATGTAGAATTAAAGTGAAACTTTTTATCTTCATGGAAAATAATCCGTGGAATCTTTTTATTTTCTCTGGAGAAAATAAAAATCTTCCACTTCAGTTTTAAGTTCACCAAAGACATAAAGAAATTTAAAGTTCTATTCTAAATTTTTACCTAGTAGATAGAAAAAGCTATAGCATACTTGTGAATATTTTCCCGGAAGATAAAAAGTTCTAGTTCAATTTCTAATTTTCTCAACGAAGTGAAGAAAAGAATCAAGTTCTATTCTGAATTTTCTCAATGAAAAAGAAATTAGTTATTGATCATTTCTATTTTTCCAAATAATATAAATATTTTCCAACTTCAAAATGGGCACGTACAAAAACTTACACACACAAAAAAACTTACACACACACAAAAAAAAACCTTACACACACACAAAAACTTACACACACGCACAAAAAATTACACACACACAAACTTACGCACACAGACAAAAACTTACACACACACAAAAACTTACGCACACACACAAAATTACACACACACAAAAACTTACACACACAAAAAATTACACACACACAAAAACTTAATCAAACATACGAAAAAACACACACACAAAAACTTAAGAACGCAAAAAAACTTACACACACATACAAAAACTAACACATACAAACAAAAAATTAGACACACTCAAAAACTAACACACACACAAAAACTTACACACACACACACACACACACAAACTTACACACACACACACACACACACAAAAACTTACAGAAACACAAAAACTTACACACACAAAAAAACTTACACACACACAAAACTTACACACACACACAAAAACTTACACACACACAAAAACTTACACACACACAAAAAAAAAAACACACACACAAAAACTTACACATACACAAAAACTTACACACACACTAAACACACACACACACACACACAAAAACTTACACCCACACACAAAAACTTACACACACACAAAAAAACTTACACACACACAAAAATTACACACACACAAAAACTTACACACACAAACAAAAACTCACATACATACACACAATTTCAAACACAAACAAACTAACACACACACAAACAAACTTACACACACACAATAACTTACACACACACAAACACTTACACCCACGCACAAAAACTAAAACACACACAAAAACTAACACACACACACACACAAACTTACACACACACACAAACACTTACACACAAACACAAACTGACACACACACAAAAACTTACACACACACAAAAAAAATTACACACACACACAAAATATCACACACACACAAAAAATTAAACACACACAAAAACTTACACTCACACAAAAAAACTTACAAACACAAAAAAAATAACACCCACACACACACAAAAACTTACACACACACAAAAACTTACACACACACACACACAAAAACTTACACCCACACACAAAAACTTAAACACACACAAAAACTTACACACACACACACACAACAACTTACACACACACAAACAAACTTACACACACACACACAAAAACTTACACACACACAAACTAACACACACACACACAAAAACTTACACATACACACACACACACAAAAACTTACACACACACAAAAACTTACACACACATAAGAACTTACACACACACACAAAAAACTTTCACACACACACAAAAAAACTTACACACACACACAAAAACTAACACACACACAAAAACTTACACGCACAAAAAAAATAAAACCCACACAAAAAAATACACACACACACAAAAAAACTTACTCACACAAAAAAACTTACACACACACAAAAACTTACACACACACACAAAAACTCACTCACACACACACACACACAAAAAAAAAAACACACACACAAAATTACACACACACACAAAAACTTAAACACAAAAAAAAAATTAAAACAAAACAAAAAATTACAAACACACAAAAAAAAAAACAAAAACAAAAAAAAATACACACACACAAAAACTTACACACACAAACAAAAACTTACACACACACAACAAAAACTTACACCCACGCACAAAAACTTACAAACATACAAAAACTTACGGACACACAAAAAATTACATCCAAACACAAAAACTAACACACACAAAGAAATTTACACACACACAAAAACATACACACACACAAAAACATACACACACACAAAAAATTACACACACACAAAAAATTACACACACAAAAACTTACACACACAAAAAACATACACACACACACAAAAACTAACACACATACGCAAAAAAACACACCCACACAAACACTTACACACAAACACAAAAAAAATTTTACACACACACAGAAACTTACAAACACACAAAAAATTACACACACACACAAAAACTCACTCACACACACAAAAACTTACACACACACACAAAAAATTAAACAAACAAAAACAACAAAACACCAAAAAAAAATATAAAACAAAAAAAAAAAAATACACACACACACAAAAACTTACACACACACAAAAACTTACACACACACAAAAACTACCACACACACACAAACACTTACACACACACAAAAAAAAAACTTACACCCACACACAAAAACTTACACACACACAAAAACTTACGCACACACAAAAACTTACATCCACACACAAAAACTTACACACACACAAAAACTTACACACACACAAAAACTTACACACACACAAAAACTTACACACACACAAAAACTTACACACACAATAACTTACACACACAAAAAACTTACATCCACACACAAAAACTTACACACACACAAAAACTTACACACACACACACACACGTGGGGGGCGGACCTTTGAGGACCGGGGGCTTCCTTCGGGGTTGGGGTAGGGGTATCGCAACCATTTGGGGTTGGGGTCGGGGACCTCACGACACTGTTCAAATGGAACTTGTTTATTGTAACGACCAGAGGGTTTCACCCTCAAATCCTCTTCTAAAACCTTTTCTATAATCATCTTTTAAAATGTCTTTAACGGTTTTGCCGAAATAATTACCTAAAATGTCTAAAACGGTTTCGCGCAAATAACCCCTAAACGTAATTTTTACGTGTTCCTTTTGATTTTGGCATCCCTGCGCTTTCATATTTGAAATTACTAAGAAACTCTTTCCCGCGCTAATCTCTTCATCTCTAAGATCAAAACATTCGCCCGGAAACAATTATCCTGGAAGAGCTCCAAAGACAGTAATAAACTTCGTCCCGGAGACAATTCTCCTTGGAAATAAATCAAAGACATTAATAAACTTTGCCCGGGAACAATTCTCGGAAACGTGTTCTCCCTTGGGATTCTATGCCCATATATGGTGCCCCGTCACGACTGACAGCACAGGTGTTCTCCCTAGGGACTCTATGCCCATATCTGGTGCCCTGTCACGAGCTCATGAGGTTAAACTAGGTTATACAATCAATTTCTCGGAAACGGGTTCTCCCTAGGGACTCTATGCCCATATATGGTGTCATGTCACGACTGACAGCACAGGTGTTCTCCCTAGGGACTCTATGCCCATATATGGTGTAGGGTCACGACTGACAGCACAGGTGTTCTCCCTAGGGACTCTATGCCCATATATGGTGTAGGGTCACGAGTCGGACCCCCCCCCTTTCTACTAATACTCACAGCTGCTTCTTGATCGGATGCCTTGAATGATCTCGCTATCTTTTCAGCTAAGGGCTTGTTGTTTACGAGTACCTTAAAAGCAGATCTATTTCGTCTGACCTCGATCGTATTCTTATCCTGAGTTGCACCACATACGGAGTCAATAATGTTTTTTCTTGCTTCTGCAGTTGATAATGACTTAGTCGGATTTTTCTACCACTACTGAGTAAAGAAGAGGAGACTTACTTCCCGGTTCTTTTCTAGACCCCTCATGAATGCCAAGTAAAGGCACTTGGTTAAATTTATCCAGGGTCTTATCAAATTTCCTGCACATTTCTTGAATTTTTGATAGTACATACCGGTCAATTCTGAGGGAGTTGGAACCTCTTGAGGATCGTAAATCACAAACTTCGGCAAGATTTTCCGGTCCTTCGCAGATCCTGTCAACATTTTTTCTATGTCAATAACATTATCCTCCTCTTTTACGTGTCGAACACATCGCTCTTCATATCCGGATTCATCATGACGCACTTTTTTTTGCTTCCAAAATCGTATCTTTTTCAAAGAACTGAACGCGAGATTTAATGAGCGAGTCAGTTTTTATACCAGTCTCCCTCGAGCGATATAAATAGTTCAGCACTGCGTTATGCAATAATTTGCACTCCATCATACAGCCGAGAGAATGTCTGTTTCCAGTTTCAAGTCAATATCATAAGAACCAGATACCACTAAGCAAGGGAAGCGTAGTTTCTTGCTACCTGATTCCCGCAGTTTAAGCGAGACACCACTCCTGGCAGGTACAACGGCCCTTGCGACAAAAACTCCCCTCTTCTGCTTACTTAAATTAGTAAAACTAAATTATATTCAAGTTATTAAGTCTTTGTATGAAAATCTTTTTTGCTTAATAAATCGCTAAGTCTTAAGGGATTAATAAATCACTAAGTCTTACACTCAAAGGTCAAAACTATCAATTAGCCAGCAAATGAAAATAATCCGATTATGAATGAAATTTCAATTGTATTAAATAGGGTGTTTACCCAACGAACTCTCAAATAAGACTGTGATATATGTATATACCAAATAATATGTTATATATTTATATATTGTTTATATTGCTTATGTATTGTTTATGGTTACAAACGGGAAGAAAGCTTATGTCTCTAACCAAAAGTTGAAAAACACGTCTTAAAAAAAAAACTGTCAAATGAAAAATAAATCGCTATCTGACACTGATTCAGAAATGGTAACTATTATTTTGGTTAATGTTAAAAGTAAAAGTTTATTGCGGAAACAAATTTATGGTGATTTTGCTGTAAAGAACGTACTCCAGCCAATGGCACCAAAAATATGGTAAAGAACAGGCCAAGAAGATAGTAAAGAAAAAAAAACAAGAAATAAATTAAAGAAAAAAAAAAGAAAATAGTAAAGAGCAAACCTAGAATATAGTAAAGAATAAACCAAGAATTTAGTAGATAACAAGCCAAGAATGGTGCAAAGAACACATCAAGATTATAGTAAAGAACATACCAAGAATATGGTAAAGAAAAAACAAGAATATAGTAAAGAAAGCCTAGAATATATTACAGAACAAACCGAGAATACAGTAAAGAAAACAAAGAATATAATAAAGAACAAGCCAAGAATATAGTAAATAAAAAAACCAAGAATATAGTAAAGTATCGTGGTTGCAGTTGGTAATGCAACTTAGTAAAAGGTGATGGCCCACAGTAACCAAAAATTAAAAACCGCGTTTTGAAAAAATCACTATAAATTCAATTCTTCTAATATATTTTTGTTTTATTTATTTATTAAAACTCCTTTTTATCCAGTTTTGGATAATATACACTCGAGTCGCTCCCTGCTTACAGTTTGTTACCCAAATAAACGATTACAAAATAAGACATGATTAAACGAATTAAACGTATGATTAAACGAATAAACGATTACAAAAAATTTTCTAAAAATCACTTAACTGTGGAAAAAGCACAAATCTTTCTTGGTAGCGTCTTCATTAGACTTCTTTAGGCGTGAAAACATCAAACAAACTGATTGTTTTCTAAAGGTTTACGGAGGGAAAATTTTGAAATTTACTTTTGTGTTCTTTTGCTTATTTTTAAAATAAGTTGTTTTTTCTTACTTCATTTATTGTTCTTTTTTTTATTTTAGTACTTGAAACACATATGTAAAGACTAGGACATACAAAAAGATTTTATCTAGACAGCAGAAAAAGAAAAGAATAATGAGCAGAAATCACGTCAGGGAACAGCAGTACTATGTAAAAAAAAATGTGTTAAAACTAGTGACTACTGACTATGGATGGCAACCATGATTTTGCTTCTATATTTTTTTTCAAAAAGTTTATTTTTCTAGGCATGTTCAAGTTACGAACGAGGTTGCTCTTTCCTTCTATCAAAAATTTGGTTTTGAGGTCATTGACACTAAAGAGCAGTACTACAAAAGGATAGACCCACCCGGTGCCCACGTTTTACAGAGGACTCTAAGGAATCAAAAATAAGCTTTTGTTTCTTTTTATTTTTAATAAACTTTAAATTCTTCGTCTGTATTCTCCTTGCATGATGCGGTATTTGATAAACTTTAAGGAGTTTTAGGAATGATTCCACTATTTTCTCCTGTGTAATTTAGTTCGTTTTCTACGTTAAGAGATTAACTTTTGCAAAAGGGATCAGGCAGAAGAACTCCTTCAAATGACATTCCTAAATACGGTGTAAAATGATCATACTACTTTTAGACTGTTGTATTACGAGACAAGAACTTAGTAAATTCTGTCATAAATGAAGTTCACGGACATATAGGTTTTTTACAGAGTTGTTTGCCGTAGACTATAATTTTTGTCGAAAGATTCATGCCAATATAAATGAACTCTGCATGAAATATTTGCATCCAAAGTAGAACCTCCCCCTCCCCATGGACATCTCTGGCGACACATTTTTGAAATGTGAAGTGGCAATGCTGCAGAATAAGGACCTTGAGATATAAACAGTATTCCTTTCTAGGTATCATAAATTAGTGAAAAGATATTCTGACAGTATAATATGACATGGTACCCTGTAAGGGTACCATGTCATAAACAGCTTCTAAACAGCTGTCCATGGCAGCTGTTTAGAAACTGTTCGGCATTTGTGAACTGATTTGGTTACATCACCTAGCTCCAAAAATTACCTATTTTTTGTAAGTTTTCCTTTGGGAGGGGGGCGTACTTCAAATTCAGATCCTTACGAGTTGGTTAGAGCAGTGGATGAGCTGATTTGAAGAGGTCAGGACGAGCTTCATGGTATTTTAGCAGTGACATTATTGTGATAAATGCGATCAAAAATTGATTGTAAGAATGCATTCTTGCATACAAGAAAACGACATTTATGCGGCGCAATTTTTAGACACTGATTTTTTGGATTACTATCTCTCAAGGTTTTAGCTTTAGGGGTTCAGTAACTGTCAATAAAAAATTTGTAATTGGATTTTTTCTGTTTTTATGACCTTTTCAAAAGCTCCAGTTTTCCTATGTCAAACTGTATCATGTGACAGTAAAATTTGCAATTTGTAAAAAGCAATCGGCAGTCATTTTGACAAAAATGAATTTGAAGTTTTTAAGTTTGTAAACAAACGGAGCCACGCCCTTGGAGCAATGTTACAATTAAACACTTAAAGAAGAGGGCTTTTAAAACTGGTAAAAACTTCGATGAAACTGTCTAGTAATTCTCGTAATAAATCCTATTTGGAAAAAAGGAAATATTTTAGTCATCTCCTATGTTGGAAGTATTGCAATTGCTATAAACAGTATAAGACATAACAAAATATTCTATTAATTATATTAAAAGGATTGAAGAAACGTTTTGTCGCAAAGTAATAACTCCTTTCTAAATTTATGCTTGATAAAATTTCCACCTTTAATTCTCTCTCCTGGTAATTGCGAAAAGGTGGAGTTTTTTCAGAGAGTTATATTAGTATCTCAACATTCTTTGTTCAGTTCACTAGAGTAGTAATGTGGAAGCATTTAAAATAGTTTCGTATGAGTTCTAGCTTTAACGATTACCGATTGAAAGAAAATGAAAGGCAGAGGCTTTCACCAGTTTGGGGGATTGTTCATATATCTTGCCTTTCATTTGCTGCTTTTTCTTCCTTTGTTAGTTTATTCCTTTTTGAGCGACTTCAATTAATTTTTGAAGGTCCTTGTTTTCTGTATGCTGATTTGGTATTTGGAAATATTACAAATGACACAATACAAGTAAGCCGATCTGTATATTTAACTACTAGAATAAAGTATTTCACTAGATATTCTTGGGTGTTTTTTTTTTACCTTGTTCTGAAAATTAAATTGAAAGTATGGCATAGTTGAAACAACCTTAATTCTGGTTTCTGGAAGACTGCTAATACTAATAACTCACTGCAACACAAAGCCACCTGAGGCAAAAGTAGCTGCATATGCTCCTCGTCCTCCCCGGAATTCAAAGCAGATTCTTTACCTTCTCCCATGAAGTTCTGATTTTCTTTAAATCCTTCTCTCTGACCTCTTCCTAGCCCATTTGGGGAAAACTTACTTTTCGTTTGGCCCCAGAGATATAGTCGACAGGCACAATCTTTGGCAGCCTATGACCCTTCATCCGTAAAACTTGGCGTGGTCATCTTAACCTTTCTTTCGTTATAGCCTTAGAAAGCGTAACCGAACCACATTTGTACAGTTTATTGTTTCATATACGGTCAGTCAAACGAGTACATAAGACTATCTCTACACAATTTCTTTGGAAAACATTTGACAAATCTTTCTCAGCCTTTCGAGCCCACGTTTCAAAACCAGACTTGACATCTTTCATTACCGTTGCTTCCAATATTCTGGTCTTAGTTCGCTGGTTTATCTTCCCATCTTTCCAAAATTTATCAGCTGTAAAGAAAAACACCTTGAGCCTTGGCTTTTCTACTTTTTATATCTACAATGTATGCACCATGTTTACTTATAATACTACTCAGATAAGTAAAGCTTTCTAGTTGGTCGACTTTGTCACTTTTCCTAATTCTGAAAAGCTATGGACTGCGTTATCAATTTTTGCCGAAAAATATTTATTTGGTTAATATAAACAAAAACGAAATGAAAATATAAGTTATTTTGAAAGAACTTAGTTTTGAATTTACTATATTTTTCAACTCTAAATTTGTTTATCAAATTGACTTTTCTTTGTACATATTGTCAAACATTTACCCCAGTCTTAGTTTTGTGAAGTTAGATTCAAACGTTTCCAGAATTTAACTTTGCTACTTTTAGGAATAAGAAAATTTTCTGATATTAGAATGTTTTCCTGATGACAGTTTAAATATTAGCTGAATGGTCTTGGAACGGTCTTTCATTAGCCTACATACTTGGCGCACCGCCATTTTTTTTTCCGTTGAAATTATCTGTTTGTTATGAAGGGATTTTTGGTGGAAAATAATTCTGACCTCGATAACACTCGACTTGTCTTTGTTATATGTATCACGTGTAACTTGCACCACATACAGCAAATCGTTCTTAAATTGAATTTACAAAGACGACAAAGAGTTTATAACAATAGCGTTGAAGCAGTATAATGTTACAGGTTTAAACTGAAAAAACATAGATAGCGTAATAGCCTTACTTAGAAACAGTAGATGGTGTGAATGACTATTCTGCATGACTGGTTTGAGTTGCCGGTCTTGCAAATTTCCTGTTGTGTTTTATCTTAAATTTATATCTCATTTTCTTTTGAAACATTCTTTATGGTAGAAGATATTCAATTTATTCACTCAAATACTTACTGCTAAATGTAAAAAAAAAAACATGCATAATCTGAAATAAACGTCAGACCGAAGACACTGATCTTCAACGGAGTAAAACAATGCACAGACCATCATAATAATTAAAAATTAAGAAACAATAAATAAGACAAAGCATTAATATTACCACACAAGAGAATAAGATTAAGTTTTGTCACTGAGTTATGGCCTTTGCAAAACAAAAGTAATCCGTTTATCTGGCCTCCCCCGGGCCATTCAGCTTGTCCCTAGGTGGCGATAGGGGAACGCTCTACATATACGGAAGCTACTTCCATAGGAGGAACGGGACGAGGGGGGACCTTGTTCCTTGAGTTCAATAAAAAAATCTGGGGAACCCTCACCAGGAATCATGCATATAGACGGAGGAGAAAGAATGCCCCTCAAATGTACACTCAAAAGGGTCCACTGGTTTTTCCACAAGTTCCATGAGTTGCAAACCTTCTCCCAGTAATGGGTTAAATTGCATGGTGATGCAGAACACCATCGCGGGAGGATCCTCTATAGGAGGACAACTGTGGCAGGGCGTAAGATCTATGGACAACGGCCTCTGCAAAGGGCTGCCTAGACCTTTTCGGGGTACCTGCAAGACTGGGGACCTTGCGGTCAACTCTATTCCCACTTGAGGAGTGGCGCCCCTCGAGGAAATTATAGCCTAGTAAACGACACAGCATTCGCACGGGATTCTGACTAATGGACAATTCTTCTGGGCTTGGTATGTTTTGTTGGGCGTCTTTGGGCTGAAAAGCCTCTTCCTAGCTAATTTATCTACTATGGGCTGCCTTCCCGTAGCAGCATAATATTTGTAGGCATGAATATATAACGAGTCGGAGGTAATAGGCTTGAGATTGCCTATGCAGGATTTTAAATCTTGATGATAAAGGAGCATTATCAATCGTTGAAAACCATATTATGACCAAGATGAGCTCACGACTGCGCACAGGTTCCATTCCTGGAGGCCTCAGCAATTTCTTTCTGTCCGGTTCTAAGCCGCTTTAAGTACTTTGTGGTTGACTTGAGAAAATGTGTGATCTCCATCCTGCACTGGTGTCCGGGATCCGGGATCGTTGCTTTCCTGATGTCAAAATAGTTTCAATGATTTAAAGAACATGAAAATTGGAACTTGGAATGTTACGACGTTAAGAAATGACTATCGTATCGACATTTTGACTGGCGAATTCAGACGATTCGAACTGGATTTATTAGGAGTTTCAGAAACTCATACCCCAGGGGTAGGAAGCATTAAATTAGGTGATATAGAATTTGTTTACTCAGGCAGGAAGTATTGGGTACACAGACAAGGAGTAGGGCTCATGATGCATAACGAAGCTGATAAGTCTTGTTTAGATTGGGAAGGTATTAATAATAGAATACTAATTGCTCATTTTAATACTAAAAAGTTCAGGGTATCAGTTATAGAAGTATAAGCCACTGTAGAACCGACTGACGGAGATACTAGAGACTCAGATGAATTTTACTTACAGTTACAGGAGCAAATAGACAGGGTCCCAGGTAGAAATTTGATGTTATTACTGGGAGATTTCAACGCCCAGGTTGGTAGAAATACGGATAGATGGTATCTCAGCCTAGGTAAATTTGGTGTAGGAAAAGAAAACAGAAATGGATACAGACTTTTGCAATTTTGTAGGTATAACAATCTAGTTATAGCCAATACGGTGTTTGGTCATAAAATGGCTCATAAGCTAACATGGTATTCACGTGGGAGTAAGACAGCGAACCTTATTGATTATGTTATAGAAAACCGAAGACTAGCAGGATCAATACAAGATACTAGGGAATAGGAGTGCTGTTATTGATGTTAAAAGTAAAGATCAACATCTAGTAGAATCTAGGGTTAATTTAAAGTTGAAATTTCGGAAGGGTAACTACCTCCCGGGAAGTTATGATGTTGGTAGACTCCAGGATAAAAATTTGAGAAAAACTTTCTAGGAACATTTGAATACTAAACTTGAGAGCTTAAAATTTGACAATGTGGAAGATGGTTGGAATAATTTTAGAAAAATAATTGGTGAAGTTGCTGAAGGTGTATTAGGGAAGAAAGTTAGAACTGCAGCTAAGAATATTAGTGAAAAAGCCTTATGTTTAATAGAAAGGAGAAAGGACTTGTACAAGAATTATCTGAGTGATAGATCACATAAAAAAAAAATAAATGTAAGGAAAGTGGAGAAAGCATTGAAATATGAACTAAGGAGGTGTGAAGTGGAGGCCATGGATAAAATTGCCGAGGATTTAGAAGATGCAGCTAGACGGCATAATAGTAAAATATTGTACTGGCACGTTAACAAATTGAGAGGTAGTAGTCAATCCGGACTTGTCCCAGTTAAAGATAGGAATGGGGTGGCAATTAGCGATAAGGAAAAAGCTATAGCGAGATGGGCCGAACATTTTGAGAACTTGCTTAACTGAGATAGAGTTGCAGGAAAAAATATAGAGGAAAATGAAAAAGTTTGTGATCCTTTGGATGTGAAGGAAGATTTGTTTTGTGAGGAGGAATTAGCAACAGTACTAAAAGGATTAAAAAATAATAAGGCTGCAGGTACTGATAGGGTGGTAAATGAGTTTTTCAAATATGGTGGCTCTGAGGTTAGAAACAAGCTACTGAAGACTATGAATATCATTTTCGAAAAAAGGGAAGTACCTAGCGATTTTAGGAAAACCTTAATTAAGCCACTGTATAAGAAAGGTGATAAAAGTGAGTGTGGTAATTATCGAGGCATTAGTCTGGTCTCTGTAGGTAGCAAATTGCTTAGTAATATGATATTTTTTAGACTGAGAGATGCCGTAGACAAAGTTTTAAGAGAAGAGCAGTGCGGTTTTAGAAAAGGTAGAGGATGTGTTGACCAAATTTTCACGCTTAGGCTAATAATTGAGAAGTGCCTAAGTTTTCAAACACCTTTGGTCCTCAGTTTTATAGATTATGAGCAAGCTTTTGATTCTGTTGATACAAGAGCTTTGGTAAACGTCTTATCCATGTATTGTATACCAGACAAATAAATTAAAATGATTAGTCTTGTATATAAGAATAAAACGGTTGCCGTTAATGTAGGAAATGAGATTAGTTGCTGGTTTCGTATTAAATCTGGAGTTAAGCAGGGTTGTGTTCTATCCCCCTTTATATGGATTATTTTGATGGACTTTGTTTTAAGGAGCACAGGAAAGGCAATGGCAGACCACGGAATCAAATGGGGAGGGAAAAGTCTCCTGGACTTCGATTATGCTGATGATTTAAGCATCCTAGATGAAAGTGTGAGCAAAATGAATGAAGTTTTAGAGGTTTTGCGAATTCAGGGTGCTAGTATTGGTGTGAAAATTAATGTTAGGAAGACTAAGTCCCTAAGGCTAGGGATAAGAGAAGATGAAAAAGTGGAGTTGGGTAATAAAAAGATTGATCAGGTGGGCAGCTTCACTTACCTTGGTAGTATTATTAGTAAAGATGGTGGGAGCAGTAAAGATGTTAAAAATAGAATAGCCAAGGCTCAGGGTTTTTTTCACAGTTACAAAAAGTCTGGAAGAATAGGAAGATAAGTCTGCCAACCAAGATTAGAATATTCGAAGCTACAGTGATGACAGTTGTCAAATATGGCTCTGAAGCATGGACGTACCGAAAAGCGGATGAAGATTTTCTAGATATTTTCCAGAGAAATTGCTTAAAGATTGTTCTGGTTACCCGGCTGACTGACCGTATTTAAAAAAATAGGCTATACGAAAAATGTCGTTCAATACCGCTTTCTAGGTCTATAATGAAAGAAAGGTTGAGGTGGTTAGGGCATGTTGTGCGGATGAAGGATGACAGATTGCCGAAGATTGTTCTTTTCGGCCAACCATCTAGGGATAAACGGAAAGCAGGTCGTCCCCGTCTGGTGTGGTAGGACGTCATAAAGAAAGATTTAAAGGAAATGGGAACTACGTGGGCGGGTGTAAAAAGCGAGGCTTTGAATAGATTGGGGTGGAGGAGGAGCGCGCGTAGCTGTGTTGGCCTCAGGCGGCTTTGTGCTGCGATGAGTTGTTAGTAGTAGTAGTAGTAGTTTGTAGAATAATACCTAGAGAAAAAAAGCTCATTATGTAAATTTGCTTTTCGAAAAAAAGTATAATTGTCCACAATGAACTACTGTCTCCGTAGTAAGAGGGAAGCTCTCGCCCCTTCAGCACACATACTGGTCGCTTCGTTCTAAATGAAGGGAGGTCATAATTTGAATCCGTAATCATCTGAATGCCCATTCATCGGATTTGAACTATCTGTCGTGGAAAATTTGAAAACACTGGCCCAGTGCTGCGATGTTAAAATTTTAATTTGTTCCAAACAAAGCTATAAAAATGCACCTTCAGAGAAAAAATATACCAGACAACAAAAGTTTTTTTCGCTATGCGCAGCACATGCATCACCCTTCGAACAGTACTATCTCAGGGTGGCGAATGTGGTCTTCACAGAAAAGCTTTTCAATGTTTTATTAAAGGTTCATGCAAATGTTTGCATACAAACGCAATTGCAGCTTCAAGCTCAGGCACCCCTCTACCTAAACGTAGATCCACCAGCCCTCTTCCTAAATAGCTGATGTACAACTATATGCTACTCCACTTGTATTATGAAACCTCAAATAAATGAACTTCGTTAAATGAAGACTTAAGATAAATGTCTATGCTAAGTGTTTATTCTATTCTATACAGTATAGAATGTCTGCATGTATAGGAACAAATGGTCCATGACGTGGTATCCAAGCCTCTGAAATTAGGAGCTCAGTACCTTGTTTTTAGGTAATTTTCTTAATTTTCTAATCGATTGGCTCTCTTAGAATTTCTGACTCGATAGCTTTTTGTCAGAATCGTTGTTTTGTGACATAAAATGGCAGAAAGCGCCACTTTGTTGTTCTACAACCTTTTGCTACTGAAAAGAGGGACTAGAATGTTTAATTTCCTTTTTAAAGAGCCTTCTCCCCATGTTCTATGACCTTTAGTTTGATTGGAATAAACAAATAAAACAACACCCGTGACCAGTCTTCTAAAAAAAAAAAAAAAAAGACCAGTCTTCTCAAAAAAAAAAAAAAAAAAAAAAATCAATTTTTGTTGATAGGAGCTTGAAACTTCGACTTAAGGGTTTTCTGACATCCTAAACTTGATGGTCTTACTTTAACCAAGATCACTCGTCCTTTTGAAAATGCACTTTTCATAAAATCAGGCAAATTATTTCAGACTTGTAATTTGTATTAATTAACTTTATTCAATTTATTAAATACTACAATAAATACATAAATACACTTAACGCTAGAGGTCCCAAGAAGCATAGCTTGTAGAGATCTCGTATCAGTCACAAACTCCACCCAAAACAAATCAAGGAAGGAAAAAAAATACAACAATATCTCAAAAATATAAACACAATGCGAGACAAATCACAAAAAAAAAACAAAAAAACAAACAACTGCTACACAATAACCTTTGACTTAATTTTATCCAAACTGAAAATTTCCTGTAATTTATTAAAATTCCAAACCATTAATAATATTATTAAACAACGGGGTTCAAATCTCATTCAACATAATAAGTGAGGAGAAAAGAAAAGAAACTATATAAAGTAAAGCGGAAAAAACAGATGAAGCAAAATGAATAAAGAAATAAAGAAAAAAAACGAAATTACTTCAAGCCTTAGAGAATATTTTTCTGCAAAGGGAAGAACAGGTTTTGATAAGAGAAAGGTCACTGGGAATAGAGTTCCAAACAACAATTGCTCTATAAATTAGTGACATCTGAGCCGTTGATGATACCTCTTCAGACAACTGAAATTAGTAAACAGACCTCCGAAGCAAAGTCGGGTACTTATGTGCTGAAGCTAGAACGAAGTTAGATATGATATTTGGTAGAAGCAAAAAATTGATGGCTCGATGAGCAAGTTCTGCTTCTTGATAACCGCATCTAAGGCATCTAGACCTGTATCACTGTAAAGATCAGCTGTAGGATAGAGTCGGGGAAGGCAAAAAGTTGCCTTCACCGCTCTATTCTGTGCTGTTCGGAGTTGCCGAAGGGAAGAATAGTTAGTATTGCCCCATACAGTGCAGCAATAAGAAAGATAAGGAAGGACAAGGGAATAGTAAAGAGATAGCATTACATCAGGAGGAAGAAATTGATTGGCACGATGAAGCATAGACACTTGACGAGAAATTATAGAATGTGTATAGGAAATATGGGTTTTGAAAGAAAGAAAACAATCAACATGCACACCAAGAAGTTTAACACAAGAGCACTTGGGAATTATATCAGTGCCATAAAAACAAAGATTGTTGGGGAAGGTTCAGACATGTGGTATGGGGTTCAAAAATGAATAATGCTACTCTTAGAGCTATTCAACAGCATCCCGTTCTGCTCACTCCAATCATGCACATGGTTGAGCAGAAGCTGAGCCTTAGCAACAGCAGAAGGCAGATCATTAGAAACCACAAAAAAATTACTATCGTCTGCAAACAAAGCAGTGTGAGTATCAAGGCTGGGAGATGAAGGAAGGTCATTAATATAAATAAGAAAGAGGAGTGGTCCCAAAACTGAGCCTTGAGGTACCCCTTTGGAAACCGAAGCTAGATCAGAATATTTCCCATCGTAACACACAAACTGAGATCAATTAGACAGGTAAGATTTAAACAATTCAAAGGCAATTTCCCGAACTCCAAGTAGAGATAGTTTTCCCAGTAAGACAAAATGATCTACCATGTCGAAAGCTTTATAAAAATCAAGAAATATTCCTAGGACACAACGACCCTTGTCTATGTTAACACGCACGAATTCCGTAACGTCAAATAGAGCACATGCAGTAGAGAGTTTAGGTCGGAAGCCATGCTGGTGATCAGACAGAACAGAGTCGCTTCCAATTGAAGCACCAGTAGACAGGAATAAAGAAGCCTCTTATGCACAACTTTGTCAAGTAATTTTGTGAAAATTGGGAGAATTGATATAGGTCTATAATTTGACACTAAGCTGGGGTCACCCTTCTTAAAAGAGGGAATACTTTTGCAATTTTAAACGAATCAGGGTATGCACCTTTTGAAATAGATAGATTAAAAATATGGGTAAGAGGTTCAACAACATAAGAAGAAAACAGAGATTCGGGTGATTTAAGAATAAACGAGTCATATTTCGGTTTTCTCAAAAGAGAAGCCGATACTTTAGTATTCCCTGAAATAAACCTTGAACCACTTTCCCAGTCATCTAATCAAACACGTGAACAACCCCTTAGGTCTCAAAGGGTGTCTGCAAGAAATGCATTAATTAAAATCTGAAATCAAATTACTAAGCTTTCCAACTTAATTAGTGGCTGGTTTGTTTTGTTTTTTGAGTGAATGAATTGGGTCCTTCTCTCTGTCAGTTGTTTGCTAGTATCCATTGATGGCAGTTCATATTTTTTTGGATTTTGTGCAAATCGCAGATATTGGTGAATAACTAATTTTTATTTTTGTTAGGTATTTGGCTTTATTTCTTTTAATTTTCTCCTTTTATTAAGTTTTATTCATATTTTAAATTTTTTGTTTTTTTGTTTGGTTTTTTGGTTCTTTTTATATTGATTTTCCGCGTTTGTTTTTTGTTGTTGTTTTTTTTCTATTAGGTATTTTCCTTGGATACATCGTTTCGTTTTGTGCTGAAGAAGAGAGGTGTTTGTCCTCTCGAAATATTCGCTTTGTTTTTTCAGTATTTTCATTTGGCCTATAAAAACCCCATTTTTGCTCGTTTTTCTTTCTTTATGTGATACACACTTCTATTATTTACGACTGGATCAAAAATCTTGTCAAGATCTGAACGTCTCACAACATTAAGATTACTTCTTAAAAAAAGGGATATACCACCAGAGCACTTAGTTAGAGATCTAGTTGAGTGGTATGCAGAAAAACCTGGTATGTCATACACAGACACATCATCACTTGAATACAGCCAGGTCCCTGTGAGACCTACTACATCATAAGGGCAGTTGATATCACCAATACATTGCAGAACATTATTCCATTTGTACCTTAAACCTTGCCCATTCAAAGTATACAAATTAAAGTTTTTAACAGAAGACATTGAGGACAGCACTTTTTCAAAGTAATGTTGATAAGAATGGTAACAACAGTCAGACTGATGGAGATTTTAACAGACGATCATTTTCACTATCATCACTAGATACAAAAGGTGAATGAAAACACACTGAATCAAGAAGAGAAACTTTACTTAGGAAACATAAAGTATCATCCATTTTCATTATCAAATATTAGGAAAAGTGGTTAAATAGATAAAGATTAATTAGTGTGGACAGGAAGAATACAGCATGGAAAATAAGTTAAAAAAACAAACTGCATGTAATAATTTTGATGACAAGGGAAAAAGAACAAGCCAAAGAAAAAAAAAAGGAAAATTGACAAAAAAATAACTAAGCAGATGAAATTTTGTTGTAAAGAGAAGAGTTATGTTAAGCAGCACTAGTCATTCTGAAACAATAATGGCAAAAGATTCTTGCAAAACAGGAAGGGCATTAATGTCACCAATGGATGATATTTTGAGTACCCTACTTCCGCTTTTAACAAAAATATCACCATTCACAGCCCATGCATTATTCCTACCACAATGGGCTTTAGCTTGTGAAAGTAAGGTACGCCTAGGTTTAGTCAATGGCTCATTAATGACCACGCCAGATCCTTTCAGGTTCTTTTTATTTTTGAGAAGCAAGAATCCTACTCTCAGGTTGCAGAACTCAATATTAACTGGTCAATTATTGTTAACAACTCGCTTTCCGATACATTTCACAAACACAAAGTCTCTGTTTAAAAGACTAATGCCAGGAAACTTATCTTGGCAAAGTGACAAAAACTTAGGTTCATGGTTGTCAAATGTAGTATCCTCAGGTAATCCAAATACAATGAGTTAATTTTTTAATTCTTGCTGCTTAAGTTGATCAGTTTCAGCAGTAACATGATCAGCAAGCTTTTTTTCAATGTCTGCAATTTTACCAGAAAAGTCCATTGCTTGAAGCTGTGTACTGACCATCTGTTTAATGTCTTCCTGGATGGACCCTGAAATCAGGTCCTTTACTGTCAAATTAAGGTCAACTTTGTCACCTTTCATAGACAGACCAAGGGATTGAACTTGTGACTGAATGCTCTTTGTAACAGTGGTAAGCAGGGATTTAAAGACATTTTCTTCAATGGAGTTTGCCATCTTCTTCAAATTAGTAATATCTGTCTGAATATCAGGTGTTGCAATGGCAGAATTACTTGGGTTAGCAGGCCTAGAATTAGCAGCAGCAGATTGGCTCCTGGTATACATTTCAAAGAAGCAATATGAGCAAAGCACGGCAGAATAGAGAAACGAAGCAAAATTCAGGAATCAAGCAAATGCTGAGTAGCTGCAGGATTGATGGATATTAGTAGAAATTGCAAAGAAGCTTACCCTTAAAATCCTATATTTACCATTGGGGCATCGTTGGATATACTTGTCAGTTGTAATAGGGACAACTGATGAACCCACTGGTACAAATAGTTGTTGTTTCTTGTTAAAAACCAATGAGATATAATTCAGCACATATGTCTCGAATTTTGAATTTAATTAATTTAATTAATCTTATATATTTAAAAATAAGCATAAAAACCCGATTCTTTTGGTGTAATTACTGCGTTGATCACTACAGATTGCTTTATTTACAGACATAGAGAAAATGCATTTTATGGTCTTACTCTAATCGAGATCATCCGTTCTTTTGAAAACGTACTTTTCAGAAAATCAGGCAAATTATCTCAGACTTATAAAATAACTTTAAACTTAATGAATCTCATATATTTAAAATCAGCATATAAACTCGATTCTTTTGGTGTGAATACTGTGTTGATCACAACGGATTGCTTTATTTAGTCATAGAGAAAAATGTTCATTGTCATGGTAACTTGTGATTGTAATTTATGGTGGGGCAGACCCAACTGGATTGGTGTACCATCAGTATACCATCCACTAGGATAGGGTACCTCATTGCCATGGTAACAAGAAATCTTAAGGGTGAGTTTACTTATGAATGTGTTATAGTATAGTATCCAATATTCTTATAGACCTGGAACACATTAATTAGATCTGCGTGTCATTAACAAAATTAAAGAGAAGAAGTCTGGAGCCTGGTGATTCCCTGAGAGTAGGAAACGTCCTGAGGGTAGGAAAGAGTAAAAAAGCTCCAGAGATTGAACTATATAAAAGATGATCATTAACAGCTTTCCACCTATATCTGTAAAATTTCAAGTCCACGTTAAAGCCAATTCTCAAGTTCACAAGGACTCATTCTATTGAAGAGTTACATTGGAAATACAGTAAGAATAATCAGGCTCATGGCTTCAGCTGTGATGAAGAGTAGGGAATTGAAATATTATCAGAAGCCTGGTGATTCCCTGAGAGTAGGAAACGTCCTGAGGGTAGGAAAGAGTAAAAAAGCTCCAGAGATTGAACTATATAAAAGATGATCATTAACAGCTTTCCACCTATATCTGTAAAATTTCAAGTCCACGTTAAAGCCAATTCTCAAGTTCACAAGGACTCATTCTATTGAAGAGTTACATTGGAAATACAGTAAGAATAATCAGGGTCATGGCTTCAGCTGTGATGAAGAGTAGGGAATTGAAATATTATCAGAAGCTTTCGAAAATTCAATATGAACATGGTCATAGGTTAGACTGAAATCTTCGAATTGCTGGAAATCTTGGACAAACACAAGAAGCTATACGCTAGAAGATATTCATCTTTAGTCCTAAACTGTGTGGAGGACCGAAAATTATTCCCTTCTGAACGATTTTGGATGTTTGATGCAACTAACCTTTCAGTCGCTCTAGAAAATATTGATGTAACGGAGGTTGGTAGATAGTTATTGATAGTAGACATGGATCCCTTTTTCTGGAAATTTAATTAAAGCTCGCCTCCGGCTCAAATGACAGAGTCCAGTGTGTAAAGTCGACTTTTCATTCCTTTGTTTATTTATTAACAACGCTTCTGAACTAAAAAGGTCCTTGTGTCAGCCCTACTGCAGCTGCATCGAACCCTGTGTCACCTTTCTCCATGCGAAGATTGATGAACTGGTGTACCGCAAGACGTATAAAGACAAATCAGTTATGAAGGCAAGGGACTTGGTTATTTTTGCGATAATACGCTTTATCGTGACATTTGGAAAATCATCAAGATCTAAGGCATTCAATATATCTAAATTTTTTAAAACAGTAAAATACAAGAACTGAAAAATAAAATCTTTTCTAAAACACATTCAGTTCAGCGAAATGAAGTGAGAAAATATCAGAAGATAAATGGGTTGGACAGGGCTGGACATGTGGACAGGGAAGATTTCAACCGTTTCGGAATTAGAAAGTAAATACAAAATTACAAGGGTTATTAGTCATCAGTCTATGTTTCCGCTATTCAAAACAAATGATGAAGTGTATCGTCCAAAGTTCAAGAAAAAGACACCCAAAATTCAAACGATATCTATAAACATGAAACTACTTTGGAGACCAGCCTGAAGTAATAGCCCATCGTCCATCGCCCTGGCCATCGCGCCCTATGTTCAGTGTTGCCAAATTTTGAAGAAAACATCCCTCGGCGATCGCCCAATCTTTCAAATTAATTACAGTGTTGCCAGATTTTGTCTCCTTACCCCTAAAGGACTATTAAAAATACTTTAACACAATTACTTTAGAGCAGTGAAGATTCTAAGGGGTCAGATACTATTCTTAAGGATTAAACCATATCTGCTTGACTAGTAGCTCATTTTAAAGCCCTTTTTTTCTCTGATTCATATTATATACGTTTTACTGCGTTTCAAAGTCTTGAATTCAGTTTAGTTCTCAAATAAAGTTCTTCTGAGAAATTCAAAACCCTTGTCTTACAAAAAAGCGGGCTATGGCCTTACTTTGGCTTGTTATACCCTATACAGTGTTTTTATTTAGTAAAAAAACAATAGCCCTTGTATTTATCATAAAATTCAATATTTTATCCATTGCTACAGCTCTTTGTGACTTTCTTATTTAACCAGGGCGATTTTTTTTATCGCCCTAGTCTTAAAATTCCATCTATAAGGTCAAAGAATTAGAAAAAGGTTCCTATTCTTGTCAAAAACGTGGAGTGCTGTCATCAGAAAGATGATGCGTTTCAAATGAGCTGTCACTCGCCACAAATAGGAGCACAATCACAATTAGCTCACAGCAGAGGGGGTTCTAAGGGGTCAGACACTATTTTTTGGGACTAAACCAAATCTGCTTGACTAGTAGCTCATTTTAAAGCCCTTTTCTCTTTGATTCATAATATATACGTCTTACCGTGTTTAAAAGTCTTGAATTCAATTTAGTTCCCACATAAAGTTTTTTTTTTAAAGAAATTCAAAATCCTTGTCTTACAAAAAAGCGGGTGAAGGCCTTGCTTTGCCTTATTATGCCCTATACAGTGTTTTTGTTAAGTGAAAATCAAGATCCGTTAGATTTATCATGGAATTCAATATTTTCTTCATTGCTACAACTCTTTGTGACTTTCTTATTTAACCAGGGCGATTTTCTTATCGTCCTAGTCTTAAAATTCCATCTATAAGGTCAAAGAATGAGAAAAAGGTTCCTATTCTTGTCAAAACGTGGAGTGCTATCATCAGACGGATGAGACATTTCAAATGAGCTGTCAATCTCCACAAACCAGGGCATAATCACGCTTGGCTTACAGCAGAGGAGATTCTAAGGGGTCAAAAACTATTTTTTGGGACTAAATCGTATCTGCTTGACTATTAGTTCATTTTAAAGCCTTTTTTTCTGATTCATAATATATACGTCTTACCGTGTTTAAAAGTCTTGAATTCAATTTAGTTCCCAAATAAAGTTTTTCTAAGAAATTCAAAATCCTTGTCTTACATAAAAGCGTGCGATTTCCTTGCCTTGGCTTATTATACCCTATACAGTGTTTGTATTAAGTGAAAAACAATAGCCCTTGTATTTATCATAAAATTAATATTTTATCCATTGCTACAGCTTTTTGTGACTTTCTTATTCAACCAGGGCGATTTTTTTTATCGCCCTAGTCTTAAAATTCCATATACAAGGTCAGAGAATTAGAAAACGGTTCCTATTCTTGTCAAAACGTGGAGTGCTGTCATCAGACAGATGAGACGTTTCAAATGAGCTGTAACTCGCCACAAATCAGAGCACAATCTCAATTGGCTCTTAGCAGAAGAGATTCTAAAGGTTTAGGCACTACTGTTTGGGACTAAACCATATCTGGTTGACTATTAGCTCATTTTAAAGCCCCTTTCTCTCTGATTAATAATATATACATCTTACCGCGTTTAAAAGTCTTGAATTCAATTCAGTTCCCAAATAAAGTTTTTTTTTTAAGAAATTCAAAATCCTCGTCTTACAAAAAAGCGGGCGATGGCCTTGCTTTGCCTTATTATGCCCTATACAGTGTTTTTATGAAGTGAAAATCAATATCCCTCCGATTCATCAGGGAATTCAATATTTTATTCATTGCTATACTCTTTGTGATTTTTTTATTTAACCAGGGCGATTTTCTAATCCTCCTAGTCTTAAAAATCCATCCATAAGGTCAAAGAATGAGAAAAAGGTTCCTATTCTAGTCAAAACATGGAGTACTATCATCAGACGGATGAGACATTTCAAATGAGCTGTCACTCGCCACAAACCAGGGCATAATCACAATTGGCTCACAGCAGAGGAGATTCTAAGGGGTCAGAGACTACTTTTTAGGACTAAACCGTATCTGCTTGACTATTAGCTCATTTTAAAGCCTTTTTTTCTGATACATAATATATACGTCTTACAGCGTTTAGAAGTCTTGAATTCAATTAAGTTCCCAAATAAAGTTTTTCTAAGAAATTCAAAATAGTCTTAAAGCTCCTTAATATAAGGTCAAAGAATGAGAAAAAGGTTCCTATTCTTGTCAATTGTGGAGTGCTATCATCAGACAGATGAGACATTTCAAATGAGCTGTCACTCGCCACAAACCGGGGCATAATCACACTTGGCTTACAGCAGAGGAGATTCTAAGGGGTCAGAAACTACTTTTTGGGACTAAATCGTATCTGCTTGACTATTAGTTCATTTTAAAGCCCTTTTTTCTGATTCATAATATATACGTCTTACCGTGTTTAAAAGTCTTGAAGTCAATTTAGTTCCTAAATAAAGTTTTTCTAAGAAATTCAAAATCCTTGTCCTACAAAAAAGCGTGCGATTTCCTTGCTTTGGCTTATTATGACCTATACAGTATTTTATGAAGTGAAAAACAACAGCCCTTAGATTTATCCAGATTTAACCAGATTAGATTTAAGAAGGGCGATTTTCTTATCGCCCTAGTCTTAAAATTCCATCTATAAGGTCAAAGAATAAGAAAAAGGTCTTACCGCGTTTAAAAATCTTGAATTCAATTTAGTTCCAAAATAAAGATTTTTCTAAGAAGTTCAAAATCCTTGTCTTACAAAAAAGTGGGGGATGGCCTGGTGCTGGCTTATTATGTCCTATACAGTGTTTTTATGAAGTGAAAAACAATATCCCTTAGATTTACCATAACATTCAATATTTTCTTCAATGCTACAACTCTTTGTGACTTTCTTATTTAACCAGGGCGATTTTCTTATCGCCCTAGTCTGAAAATTCCAGTCATAAGGTCAAAGAATTAGAACAAGGTTCCATTCATCTCAAAACTTGGAGTGCTATCATCAGACAGATGAAAAATTTCAAATGAGCTGTCACTCGCTATAAATCGGAGCATGATCACACTTGGCTCACAGCAGAGGATATTCAAAGGGGTCAGACCCTACTTTTTGGGACTAAACCGTATCTGCTTGACTAGTAGCTCATTTTAAAGCCCTTTTTCTCTGATTCATAATATATATGTCTTACCGCGTATAAAAGTCTTGTATTCAATTTAATTCCCAAATAAAGTTTTTCTAAGAAATTCAAAATCCTTGTCTTACAAAAAAGTAGCGATGGCCTTGCTTTGGCTTATTATGTCCTATACAGCGTTTTTATGAAGTGAAAAACAATAGCCCTTAGACTTACCATAACATTCAATATTTTTTTCATTGCTAGAACTCTCTTTAACTTTTTTTATTTAACCAGGGAAATTTTCTTATCGCCCTTGTCTTAAAATTCCGGCAATAAGGTCAAAGAATTAGAAAAATGTTCCTATTCTTCTCAAAACATGGAGTGCTACAAACAGACAGATGAGAAGTTTCAAATGAGCTGTCACTCGCCATAAATCGGAGCATAATCACAATTGGCTGACAGCAGAGGAGATTCTAAGGGGTCAGACACTACTTTTTGGGACTAAACCGTATCCGCTTGTCTAGTAGCTCATTTTAAAGCCATTATTTCTCTAATTCATAATATATACGTCTTACCGCGTTTAAAAGCATTGAATTCAATTTAGTTCCCAAATAAAGTTTTTCTAAGAAATTCAAAATCTTCCTCTTACAAAAAAGCGGCGATGGCCTTGCTTTGGCTATAATTCATGTCAAAAAATTCAATTTTTGTAAGAAATTCAAAATTCATGTCTTACAAAAAATTGGGTGATGGCTTTGCATTGGCTTATTATGCCCTATACACTGTTTTTATGAAGTGAAAAACATTAGCCCTTAGATTTATCGTAGAATTCAATATTTTCTTCATTGCTACAGCTCTTTGTGACTTCCTTATTTAACCAGGGCGATTTTTTTCTCGCCCTAATCTTAAAATTCCCGCTATAAGGTCAAAGAATGAGAAAAAGGTTCCTATTCTTGTCAAAAAGTGGAGTGCTATCCTCAGACAGATGAGACATTTCAAATGAGCTGTCACTCGCCACAAATCAGAGCACAGTCACAATACGCTCACAGCAGAGGAGATTCTAAGGGGTCAATTCAATTCAATTCAATTTATTCGAATAAAAACATAACAAAAACATCAATAACAATAAAGATCCTAGAAGAGAACTTGTTAAGGACCAAAGAAAGAAAAAAAAATTAAAAAAGCACTAAAAAAAAAAGATAGAAGAATAAAACATGGGCAATTAAAGCAAATTGGTTAAAAATTGAAAGATTAAATTATATTATCAAGTTTTGTTACATTTTTATGCAGCTTGCAGTAACTTGTGGCTAGTTTAACCCTGGAGGGTGCTTTGTTCCATTGAATAATGAATTTATAAACAGGATATTGCTGGGCAGCACTAGAAACGCATTAAGGAATTATAAAGGCTCTATTGGATGAACGGAGACAGTGGGCTTCCGAATTATTAATGTTATAACAGGTTAGTAGTTGAGATGGAAAATTATTGCGGAAAGCAGAGTAAGCAAGCGATAAGTTTAGTTTTTGTTTGATTTGATCAAGTGGAGCTATGCCAAAATCTGAATACAAATCACGGGTTGGATATAGACGGGAAAGCCGAAAAACTGCTTTAATGGCACGGTTTTGGGCAAATTTGAGTTTTTTTAGTGAAAGACCGGTTTGTATTTCCCCAAACTGATCCGCAATAAGAAAGGTAAGGAAAAATAAAGGAATAATAGAGGGTAACTAGGATGTCTTTAGGAAGAAAATAATTCACACGGTTAATCATAGCTCCTTGTCTCAAAATTATTGCTGTGATGTAAGAAATATGATTAGAGAAGGACAAGCATGAGTCAATAAATACACCAAGAAACTTGGCAACCTCCACTTGTGGGAGGATGTCGGAGGAGTACTTGAGACCAAGAGCAGGTTGAATTACGTCTTTGTTGTAGGGGGTTCTGAATAATACTATTTGACTTTTTATGCTATTAATGGTCATGTTATTCGTAAGGCACCGCGCATGGACTCTGTTCAGAAGGACTTGGGCAGAGGTTATTGCCGATGGTAAATTGGTGCCAGTGATGAAGAAGTTGCTGTCATCAGCAAATAGTACAGGATACACTGAAGGGCCCAGGTCCATAACAAGATCATTGATATATAGGAGAAATAAAATAGGGCCTAGAACGGAGCTTTGCGGGACACCCCTCCGAACAGGTAAGAGCTGAGAGGATGCTCCACCTAAGCTCACACTCTGTACCCTTCCAGATAGGTAAGAATCAAACCAAGAGAGGGGAACACCACGAATACCGCAAATATTTAACTTACTTATTAAAATACTATAATCGACCGTGTCAAAGGCCTTAGAAAAATCCAAAAACAAACCCAATACAGTTTTCTTAAGGTCGAGTTGTGAGCGTATGAACTGTGTGGCGTCAATTAGGGCATGAGAAGTTGAAAATTTCGGCCTAAAGCCATATGGGTGAGGAAAAATCAAGGAAACAGAGTGCTGACTGTCAAACAGAAAGGGAGACAAACGTCTGAAGATGATTCTCTCGAGCACTTTGGATATAACAGGGAGAATTGAGATTGGACGATAATTACCTATCTCAGTTGGATCGCCCTTTTTAAGAACTGGGATAACAATGGCTGACTTTAGTAAATCAGGTAAAACTCCGTGGGTTAAAGATAGGTTGGCAATGTGCTTGATGGGCTCGCAAACAAAAGGAGATATGTTCTTCAGGAGTTTATTACTTTATCCAAGACAGTCAGGTGTAAAACTAATAGGGAGAGAACCGATGATTTGAAGTACCTCATTGCTATCAGTTGGGCAGAAAAACGTGGATTTAGAATTGAAGCAAGGGAGTAAAGACTGTAAGGAGGTGCAGGAACTAGTATGGAGAATATTAGAAAAACAATCATTAAATGTGTCAGGTGCATGTAAAGTGTCAACTAATCTACCATTTGTGTTTTTAAGGTAAATAGGTATAGACTTCGATTTTCTATTTTTTGAGAGTACATCATTAATGGTGGACCAAATATTTGTCAGGTTACCTTTTCAATTGAAATTTTTTGTATAATGATAATTTTTCTTCGCTTCACGGATGAGTTTAGTGTATAAGTTTTTATCATTTGATACGTCGATTTCACTACTGGTCTTACAGGCTAACTTATATAATTTTTTTTACGATATGAGGAGACAATGAGGCTATATGACATCCAGGGGCATATAGGGATAGTTTTCCGGTTAGGTTTACGAATAGGAAAAGTTGAATGCATGATCTCACTTAGCCTTTGCGCATAACCATTTGTGGCAGAATTTACCTCTTGACAATTTAAAACATCGGACCAGTCAGTGGTTCTTGGGCAATCGATAAAATGGCTTATATTTGCAGAGCTGTAGTTTCTAGTAGGTGTTGGGATGTTAATTCTAGAGCGTAGACGTAGTGGTTGGGAAGGTAGTGACAAGTAAATAGGAAAATGGTCTGACAGATCCGAAAATATTATATTTGAGGACAGTTCATTCGCCATGGATGTGTATAAAGAAATGTTATAAATTATTGTTTATGTTGATCTCACAGAATCAACTATGCTGGGGAAAAAAACATTATGGGTAGAATACCATTAACGGTTACCGATTCAAAAAAAGTGTCAGATTCAATATTTTTACCAACATTGAGTAGGTTACAATTAAAGTCCCCAAAAACTATTGCCTTTTTATTGGGTAGATTAATAAAATTAGAAAAATCATCAAACAGATTACAAAAACATGAGGTCGGAAATGGAGGAGGTTTATAAAATAAGGAGAGTATATAGGAATTTTGGCTGATAACTATGTTAACCATTGTTGAATAAATACATCCGAGATTTATTTGTGTAGAGAATATAGACTCACACTCTGATAGCCTGGTAAAATTTAAATTCAAACGAATGTAAAGTGAGATACCCCCAGTACACTTTATCAATCTCCTGGGCATATGGATTATTTGGTAACCGGTGAGTGAAAAATCACTAGTGTCATCATTATTGGAAAGCCATGTTTCTGTTAATCCTATAGCGTTAAAAGGGCAGACACCATTGAATGAAATTAAATCTTTAATCTTGAGCCACTTATCCTGGATGCTTCTGATATTGAAATAAAGGATATTAAAGGAATTCATATTAACTAGTTCTTGTTTCACATTGGTAGCAAAATCAAGAATACCAAGGTATTAACAACTAGCATGAGTTAAGGTATCTTCGGGGCTGCTTATAGGGTTGGCGTTCTGATTACTCTCTGTATCGGAATAATTAAAAGTAATGTTATTAGAAAGGTATAAATTAGTTAAAAACGAAAAGTCACACATTAATTAGTCGTCATACATTCTTGTTGGGTATCTACTCGCTTGGGTTTTGCTTTGAACTTCATCCTCGCCCGAAGAGACTTCGTGACGGGTCGTCAATTTCTGTGTTACTGTGTTAGTCGGCTTTTTCTTGTTTTTTTTTTTGTTTTGCTATGGCTTGGTGCTTCTACCATCGTTAGTAGAGGTGACCCTAAAGCCCCCACGGGGCACCCCTGCTGCCACCTATAACTTTTTTACACCCCAAATATGGGCATAGAGTCCCTAGGGAAAACACCTGTGCTGTCAGTCCTGACCCTACACCATATATGGGCATAGACTCGTGACGGGAGTCCATATATGGGCATAGCCTCCCTGGGGAGAACACGTGGTTAATGGGGTCAATGACCAAAATTTCCAAGTGTGTCAACAACAACAACATCGACCTTGACATTCGCTGTGAGCGTGCACTTACAACAACAACAACATCGACCTTGGAACACATGTGCTGTCGACCTCAATTCACCTATCGAGAATCATTAATTCCCCTTAGAAACAACAAATTAATTCCCCTTTCTTGACAGATCAATCAACCAATGACATCATCTGTCAGACTTTAAAAATTTTCGCCTAGAAACGATTCTTCAGGAATAGATCCAAGTCATTAATGTCATTGCATCGGAAACAACTCTTTTGGTCGAACTCCAAAGGATATTAATAACCAAAGGCCATGGAACCAATTCTCCAAGAAACATCTTAGTGATGAATTATTTTAGCGCGGGAATCAGGTTTCTTATTAATTTGAAATGCATTAGCGCAGAGATGCCAAAAACAAAAGGAACACGCTGAAATTACGTTTAGGGATTATTTGGGCGAAACCGTTTTAGACAGGCTATGGAACTATTTCGGCGAAACAGTTAGAGACATTCTAAAGGAAGATTATAGAAGAGAATTTGAGGGTGAAACTCTGTGGTCGTTATAATACACAAGTTCCATTTGAACAGTGTTGTGAGGTCCTCTACCCCAACCCCAAAGGGTTCCGATCCCCCACCCCAACCCCGAAGGAAGCCCCCGGTACTCAAAGGTCCCCCAAGCTCCCAAAGAGCCCCAGCCCCCCAAACGCCCTCCTCAGACCCTCAAAGACCCTCCTCAGGTCCTCAAAGGGCCCCCGGACGCCCAAAGGGCACCCCGGACCCCCGAGACCCACCCCCCCGTCCTCAAAGGTCCCCCGGGCCCGAGACGCGCCACGGGCCAGGAATGCGCCGCATGGGGATGCGCCGCAGGGATGCGCCGCAGGGATGCGCCGCAGGGGATGCGCCGCAGGGATGCGCCGCAGGGATGCGCCGCAGGGATGCGCCGCAGAGAGGCGCCGCAGGGGATGCGCCGCAGGGATGCGCCGCAGGGATGCGCCGCAGGGATGCGCCGCAAAAAGTAAAGTAAAAATTTCGAAATGTTATCCCCCAAACGCCCTCCTCAGACCCCCAAAGGCCCTCCCCTGGTCCTCAAAGGTCCCCCGGGCTCCCAAAGGGCCAACCGGCCCCCAAGGGTCCCCCGGGCCCCCCAAAGGTCCTCCCCCGGTCCCCAAAGGTCCACTGGGCCCCCAAAAGACCACCCAATCCTCAAGGGCCCCGGATCCCCAAACGCCCTCCCTGGGCCCGAAAGGCCCTCCCCCGGTCACCATACATGCACACAAAACTTACACACACACAAAAACTTACACGCACACACAAAAACTTACACACACACACGAAAACTTACGCACACACACACGAAAACTTACACACACACGCCAAAACTTACACACACACACACACAAAAACTTACACACACACACACACACACAAAAACTTACACATGCACATGAAAACTTACATGCACACAAAAACTTACATGCACACAAAAACTTACACACACACAAAACTTACACACACACGAAAACTTACACACACACGCAAAAACTTACACATGAACACAAAAAAACTCACACACACACTCACAAAAACTTACACACACACACACACACACAAAACTTACACACACACACACGAAAAATAACACACACACGCCAAAAATTAAACACACACACAAAAACTTACACATACACACACACACACACACAAAAACTTACACATGAACACAAAAAAACTCACACACACACGCACAAAAACTTACACACACACACACAAAACACTTACACACACACACACGAAAACTTACACACACACGCCAAAACTTACACACACAAAAACTTACACACACACACACACACACAAAAATTTACACATGCACACGAAAACTTACATGCACACAAAAACTTACATGCTCACAAAAACTTATACACACACACACACACACAAAACTTACACACACACACACACGAAAACTTACACACACACGCCAAAACTTACACACACACAAAAACTTACACACACACACACACACACACACACACACACACACACAAAACTTACACACACACACACACACAAAACTTACACGCACACACACGAAAACTTACAGACACACTCCAAAACTTACACACACAAACACTTACACACACAAACACAAAAACACACACACATACACACACACACACACAAAAAAAACTTACACACACAAACTAATACACACACACACAAACACACACAAACTTACACGCACACACAAAAAACTAAAACTAAACAAACAAAAATAAGACATACAAAAACATATACGCACACACAAAAACTTACACCCACACGCAAAAACTTACATTCACACAAAAACTTACATGCACGCAAAAACTTACACACACACACAAAAACTTACACACACACACAAACAATTTAACAATCACACAAAAACTTACACACACAAAAAAACTTACACACACACACACACACACAAAAACTAACACATGAACACAAAAACTAACATTCAAACAAAAAATTACACACACACACACACGAAAACTTACACACACACACGTTAAAACTTACACACACAAAAGCTTAGACACACAAAAACTTACACACACACACACAAAAAAAAAACTTACACCCACACGCAAAAATTTACATGCATACAAAAACTTACATGCACACAAAAAACTTACACACACACTAAAACTTACACACACGCACAAAAACTTACACACACACAAAAACTTAAACACACACATACGAAAACTTACGCACACACACACAAACACACACAAACACAAACAAAAAACTTACACATGCACACTATAACTTACATTCTCATAAAAAATTACATTCACACAAAAACTTACTCACACTCACACAATCTTACACGCACACACAAAAACTATCACACACACACACGACAACTTAAAAACACACACGAAAACTTAAACACACACACACAAAAACTTACACACACACATGAAAAATTACACACAAACACGAAAACTAACACACACACGCAAAAACTGACAAACACACAAAAACTTACACACACACACACACAAAAAAACTTACACAAGCAGACTAAAACTGACATTCACAAAAAAACTTACATGATAAAAAAAAATAACACACACAAACACAAAAAAACAAGCACAAATAACAAACAAACACACACACGAACACATACACAAACAAGAAATAACTTGCACACACACTAAAACTTACACACACACACAAAAAAACTAACACAAGCACACGAACAAAAACAAGCACACAAAAACATACATGAACACAAAAAAATACATGCACACAAAAACTTAAACACACACACACACACACACACACACACACAAAACAAACACACACACACACTAAAACATACACACACACGCCAAAAAATACACACACAAACAATTACACACACACACACACACACACAAACAAAAACAAACTAAAAAAAGAACACAACAAAAACACACACACACACGCAAAAAATCGTACAAACACACACACACACACAAAACTTACACACACACAAACGAAAACTCACACACACACTCCAAAACTTACACACACAAAAACTTACACACACACACACACACAAACTTACACACACACACAAAAAAAACTTACACACACACACAAACACACACAAACTTACAAACACACACAAAAACTTACACCCACACACAAAATCTTACACACACAAACACTTAAACACACACACACAAAAACTTATACCCACACTCAAAAACTTACATGCACACAAAAACTTACTTGCACACAAAAACTTACACACACGCACAAAAACTTACACACACGCACAAAAACTTACACACACACACGAAAACTTACATTCACACGAAAACTTACACACACACACACACACAAAAACAAACACAAACACACGAAAAAAATAACACACAAAAAATGAAATACACATAAAAAATTACACACACACACACATAAAATCTTACACCTACCCTCAAAAACTGACACCCACACTCAAAAACTTAAATGCACACAAAAACTTACATGTACACAAAAACTTACACACACACTAAAACTTACACACACACACAAAAACTTACACACACACAAAAAAAATTACACACACACACGAAAACTTACGCACACACACACACACACACATACACACAAAAAACTTAAGAATTCAAACGAAAACTTACATGCACATAAAAACATACATGCACACAAAAACTTACACACACGCACAAAATCTTACACACACACACAAAAACTTACACACAGACACGAAAACTTACACACACACACGAAAACTTACTTAGGTTAGGTTAAGTTAGGTTAGGCTAGGTTAGCCTACGGCCGCGCGCGTACGTAGGCTAACCTTGCCTAACCTAACTTAACCTAACCTAACTTAATCTAACCTAACCTAACCTAATCATACACCTAACTTTTTGCCTGTCTCTCACCTAACCTAAGCTAACCTAAGTGAAGCGTACCTGGGCTAACCTAACATAACTTACCCTAACCTAACTTAATCGAACCTTAACATAACAGAAGCTACGGAATAGTATAGTTTAAAATATCAATATCTCTCATGATAATATAAACTAACCTAACTTAAACAGTGAATTTCCACCATTCAGACTGGTGGACTGAGACCCCAATATTGAGCTAGTGGATTTCCACCATTCAGGCTGGTGGACTAAGACCCCAATTCGAAACATTTCGAAATTTTTACTTTTTAGTTTACTTTTTGCGGCGCATCCCTGCGGCGCATCCCTGTGGCGCATCCCTGCGGCGCATCCCCTGCGGCGCATCCCTAGGGCGCATCCCTGCCGTGCATCCCTGCGGCGCATCCCCTGAGGCGCATCCCTGCGGCGCATCCCTGCGGCGCATCCCTGCGGCACATCCCCATGCGGCGCATTCCTGGCCCGTGGCGCTTCTCGGGCCCGGGGGACCTTTGAGGACCGGGGGGAGGGCCTCTGGGGTCCGGGGTGCCCTTTGGGGGTCCGGGGGCCCTTTGAGGACCAGAGGAGGGCCTTTGAGGGTCTGAGGAGGGCGTTTGGGGGGCTGGGGCTCTTTGGGAGCTTGGGGGACCTTTGAGTACCGGGGGCTTCCTTCGGGGTTGGGGTGGGGGGTCGGAACCCTTTGGGGTTGGGGTAGAGGACCTCACAACACTGTTCAAATGGAACTTGTGTATTATAACGACCACAGAGTTTCACCCTCAAATTCTCTTCTATAATCTTCCTTTAGAATGTCTCTAACTGTTTCGCCGAAATAGTTCCATAGCCTGTCTAAAACGGTTTCGCCCAAATAATCCCTAAACGTAATTTCAGCGTGTTCCTTTTGTTTTTGGCATCTCTGCGCTAATGCATTTCAAATTAATAAGAAACCTGATTCCCGCGCTAAAATAATTCATCGCTAAGATGTTTCTTAGAGAATTGTTTCCATGGCCTTTGGTTATTAATATCCTTTGGAGTTCGACCAAAAGAGTTGTTTCCGAGGCAATGACATTAATGACTTGGATCTATTCCTGGAGAATCGTTTCTAGGCGAAAATTTTTAAAGTCTGACAGATGATGTCATTGGTTGATTGATCTGTCAAGAAAGGGGAATTAATTTGTTGTTTCTAAGGGGAATTATTGATTCTCGATAGGTGAATTGAGGTCGACAGCACATGTGTTCCAAGGTCGATGTTGTTGTTGTTGTAAGTGCACGCTCTCAGCGACTGTCAAGGTCGATGTTGTTGTTGTTGACACACCTTGGAAATTTTGGTCATTGACCCCATTAACCACGTGTTCTCCCCAGGGAGGCTATGCCCATATATGGACTCCCGTCACGAGTCTATGCCCATATATGGTGTAGGGTCAGGACTGACAGCACAGGTGTTTTCCCTAGGGACTCTATGCCCATATTTGGGGTGTAAAAAAGTTATAGGTGGCAGCAGGGGTGCCCCGTGGGGGCTTTAGGGTCACTTCTACTATCGTTTCAAGTGCTGGTGATTCTTTCAAATTTCTAGGGGACTTGATAACAGTTGGGATTGTAGAAAATGTTGATTTAGAATGGCATTCCATTCCTTATTTGAAGGATAAAAGTTGGACCGTAGCTTTTTGCCAGATTTCCTCTCCTGGGAACGTAGTAATGGCCTTTTTTTTTAAGAATATTTCTTAGTTTAACTGGTTCACTGCCAACCTCGATAAGATAGGAAACTACAAGGTATGTGGCTAACCTTTTTCATTCTTTATTATAATGATCAATAACTTGTGAATATTATAAAACTGGAAGTTGAGAAGAGGAAGGTTGCAATTTGGCCTAAAGTGAAAAAAATTCAGTGGACCGTTTAGTAAAAGAGCCACCTTTATTTATTGAGAACGATATCTGTCTCTTCTGGTCGTATGAATATTTAGTTTTGCTATTGATGGGTTAACGGAGAGTTGATTTTCTAGGTATTGTCGCAGCTATGATTGACTAGGGCAAGTTTAACATCACAGAAGTTTGGGGGATCTTGGCTCTCTTATTATAGGTTGGGTAAAGTTGCTTCTCAAGTACCATGTGCCCCTTATTATTTACAATTTTTACGGAAGGCGTCTTTCTCGGTGCAATTTTCTGTAACTTGGATAGGTTTAATAGATTTTTGACATGATTGGAGTGACTGTTCGCAATTATTTTTGTTATGGCCATGAACTAGGCAAATCGTACATTGTAGGGGCTTTGGTTTAAAGGACTTATGGCGAAGGGCCATACAATACAGAAAAACTTCTCTTTGCAACTCATTTTTGCATACAATGAGCACTGAGCGACTGGGTATAAGATTACCATCATTTTTCAAGCTGAGTCATGTGGCTGTTGTTGGTTGGACCGGATGACCTGAAGAATCAATTAGTTCAGCTGTAAATTCCTCTATTGGTATACTGGTGTCAACACCATAAACCACGTATTTATACGACTTTTCTACTTCTTTTGAAGTGGCAAAGATTTTGGAACCATCAACGATTAATTCCTTGGACCTTGAAAGGACTGAATCCGCGGCCTTATGAAAGGTAAAGTAAAAAATTGTCAGACTGTCATTTAGTAAGACTACTTCAAAAGTTGAGTTAGCGAGTAGAAGTGTAGGCTTTCCAATATCCATTAACTGCTCCCTAGTAAAGGGTTGACCATAGGTTTTCTTGATGGTCACAATGTAATAGTATGGCTGATCTAAAGATCTAGGAAGCGATTCAATTGGTTGGGAATCATCAGGGAGTGATATAATCTTGGGTTGGGGTTCTTCAGGGGGTGATCTAATTGCATAATTTTTTCTTTTTTTGCAAGGGGTTTCACTGGTAATTTTAGCTTGAAGGATGTTTAGGGCTTGTATCCCCTTAAGATGTGTGGTTGATTTAGACATTAGAGTTGGGGGGGGGGTCTAGTGAAGTGTATGTTCGACGGCAGGAAAGAGGAGACATCTATTTATTTTTCAGGAGTTTCCTTTGTGTCAGACATGAGCTATTTGGAACTAAAAAACTCACCTCTTATTTCTTTCACTGTTCAGCACTATAATTCAAATCCTATAATCCAATTATCAAGAACACTATCTTTTTAGACTAAACCATATCTGCTTGTCTAGTAGCCCATTTTAAAGCTCTTGCTTCTCTGATTCATAATATATACGTCTTAGTGCGTTTAAAAGACTTGAATTCAATTTGTTTCCCAAATAAAGTTTTTCTATGAAATTCATAATACTTTTCTTACAAAAAAGTTGACAATGACCTTGCTTTGGCTTGATATGCCATATACGGTATTTTATTAATTGAAAAACAATAGTCCTTGGATTTATCATAGAATTCAATATTTTCTTCATTGCTACAGCTTTTTGTGACTTTCTTATTTAACCAGGGCGAATTTTCTTATCGCCCTAGTCTTAAAGTTCCATCTTTAAGGTCAAAGAATGAGAACAAGATCCCTTTTTGGTGCCATATGCCACCTTAAGATCAGTGTCGGCTCGTTCACTAGGCAAAAACAAGCCTAAGGTAATAGACCATCACCGAAATAAGTAAATAAAACAACTTTTTCCGAGGGAAGTAAAGAGCAAAGTTGAAACATAAAACGAACAAAATATATTACTTTACAGCCTATCTAACATATATAAATAAAACTATTGCAAATAAAAGCACATGATATATTAACCTATGTTTGTAATATTACAGAAAACTAGCACAGCCCTTTTCGCAGTGTGCAGCACTTTTTCCAGGAACTATGGAGGATCATATCATCACCAAAACCAAAGATTTTGACCTTTGTATTATGTTGAACCGAATGGCTACCTCAAGATTACCATTAGATGACTTTGTGGGGAGGAGGCCTTCAGGGAGGGGGCTAGTTGCCCTCCAATCTTTTTGGTCACTTAAAAATGGCACTAGCAAATTTAATATCCGTTCGAATGAGCTATTACACACCTCTCTATGATGTTCCAGTCACCCCCTACAGTGGCGGATCCAGGGGGAGGAAGGCGCGCCCCCCCTAGCGTAGTCTAAAGTAGTGTAATTTACTTAATTAACTCAAGTTTGCGGTGACTAAACTTGCTGCTAACCCAAGTTTATCGGATCAACCTATTTTGTGCCCCCTCCCCCTATAAAAAAATCCTGGATCCACCCCTGACCCCCTAGCCCTGCTAGAACAAAAAAGTAAAAACGGGAGACATATCTGTGCTACCCATGCAAAAAATTCATTCTCCTTATTTATCAAGGAGGGGGACTGTTATTGCCTTTTTTGGTATTTTCAACTATGCTGATTCCAATGGTACAGTTTTCATTCTGATCTGATGCCTTTTACGAGGGGTTTCAAGCTTTTTTGTGAAATCACCATAGATTTTTTTTTGTAATAAACTTTTACTTTTAAGACAAACCGAAATAGTAGTTACCATTCCTGAATTAGTGTTACATAGTAACTTTCTTTCACTAGGTATTTTTTTTCAAAACACGCTTTTTAGCTTTCGATTACTATGGGCTGTGATTCGTTATTTACTAGATTGCAGCTGCCGCGGCAACGATGGCTCCTGTCTTTTTTATTTTTCCGCCGTAATGCTGCAAACCGTAATTTGAGATTAATCGTATAGGAGGAAAACTACCCCTTCCTTATCCCCATCCCAAACCAGGTCAAAGAAACTTTGGAGTGTCATCATTCGATCCTGAATCAGTGTTACACAACAATTTTCTTTCACTAGGTAGTTTTTTTTAACGCGTTTTTTAAATTTCGGTGACCATGGGCTGTGATTTGCCCTTTACTAGGTTGCAGCTGCCGCTGTAGCCGTGACTCCTGTTTTTGTTATTGCAATTTTTCAGCCGTAATGCTGCGAGCCGTAATGTGAGATTAATCGTATTGGAGGAAAACCGCCCCTTCCTTATCCCCATCTCCACCTCAAAGTCACAGAAACTTTCGAGGGTGCTTATTTGATCAGAAAATGAGAGTTATTTTCATTTATTATAAGTGGAAAGCGATTGGAGATCAGCCAGACACAGGGAGTATTTTTGGTGGGGGAGGGGGGAGTAAAGCTGGTTCCCACCTATTTTGTACTTTCTCTTTGAATGCTCGATTTTACGTCAGCTCAAATTTGCGTCTTTTAAGAAATTATCAGTTGACACAGTGCCCAAAAACCCAAAGAAGTTTGATTTGGAAGATAATCTGCTTTTGTTTCGTAAAAGTGTCGCATTTCATTATTGTAAATAGATGTGATAGCTGAATACCCACGCCATAGAGCTCTGACAAATTATCAATCCCGCAGGGACGAGGGTTGAGCAAGGATTTGGCCTTTTGACAACACTTTTACAGATCCAGGCTATTTGATTCCTGCCAAAATTTTGATTTTTTTTTTGTTAACGAGTTTGGTGTGCATTAGAGAGACGCTTATTTTCATTGATAGTCAGAGCAGGAGTCACATTTTTCTACCCTTTACAGGGTGAAGACATATATTTGGGCAAATTTTCAAACGTTTTTCTTGATAAATTCTCCGATTTACAAAAATTTTGCCCTTTAAATTCAAAAAACAAGAAGATGGTTTCTATTGCGGGCCGATGTGCTTTCAATTTATAGTTTTCTTTGCAGTTCGATTGATTTGGAGTGTGAAGATCCGCTCAACGATCTCCACTTAAATTTCAGAGACGAAGAAAATATAATTGACAAATTGGCAGATGACGAAAGTAGCAATATACTACAAGCCCAAATCCTCACGTAAATTGTATAAACTATAAACGTATCATTGAATGATATTAGCAGAATTTGCAGAATGTCACCTGTAACAAATTAATTAAAAAAAAAAGTTTTTCAGAGGAAAGTAAAGAGCAAAATTGAAACTTAAAACGGACAAAAATTATTACGTTACAGCCTATCCAATATATATCAATAAAACTAATACCGATAAATAAACTAATTATGTTTCCCTGTGTTTCTAGGATTATAGAAAACTAGCACTTTACTAAAAACACAAAAGTCGAGTATAAGAAATAGGAATATTGATTTTGGATTTGGGAGTATATGGCCTGACAACAATAAACCAATCTGTAAATCTTTCCAAGTCTTACACCAATTGTGGCATCAGTAATTTTCAGTATACAATTAAAATCATCTTAAAGATATAAGCGTAAGATTAAATAAAACAAAAGGAATTTGACTCCTAAGTGGAAATGTAACTCCTATTTCTAAAATGAAGGGATCAAGTCATAATTACGCAAGGAATCTCTCGAAAAAATATTGTTATTTCAACCTGGAGAAAGGGTCGTTGATTTTAAATGAGAAATAATTTTATAAATCTTGAAGACTTTAGCGTAAAGAGTGAGATTTGGGGAGGGGGTACACCCCATTCTCACAATTTTAATGTTTAATTTTGTTCCCAATTTTCATTTAAAAAAAATGATTTAAAACTTTTCTAGAATTATTCACTAAATTAAAATGCTATATAGAGCATACCCAGTCCAACCAGGGCGCGAAGGCCATATTTTGACATCCATTTAAATGAGCATGGTCAAGAAGTCCAATAATCATGAGCCAATTGTGGTTGAGCTCCGACTTGTGGCAAGTGACAGCTCAATTTGAAATGTCTCATCTATATGATGATAGCACTCGACGTTTTGATATGAATAGGAACCTTTTTCTCATTCTTTGACCTTGTAGATATAAATTTTCAGACTAAGGCGATAAGAAAATCTCCCTGGTTAAATAAGAGAGTCAAAAAGAGTTGTATCAATGAAGAAAATATTGAATTCCATGATAAATGTAAGGCCTATTGTTTTCACTTCATAAAAACGCTGTATAGGACATAACAAGCCAAAACAAGGCCATCGTCGCTTTTTTGTTAGACTAGGATTTTGTATTTCTTAGAATAAAACTATTTGGGAGCTAAATTGAATTCGAGACTTTTAAACGTGATAAGACGTATATATTTTGAATCAGAGAAAAAAGGGCTTTAAAATGAGCTACTATTCAAGCAGATAAGGTTTAGTCCCAAAAAGTAGTGTCTGACCCATTAGAATCTCCTCTGCTGTGAGCGAATTGTGATTTTACTCTGGTTTGTGGCGTGTGACAGCTTATTTGAAATTTATCATCTGTCTGATGATAGCTCTCCACGTTTTGACAAGAATAGGAATCTTTTTCTCATTCTTTGACCTTATAGATGAAATTTTAAGGCTAGGGCGATAAGAAAATCGCCCTGGTTAAATAAGGAAGTAACAAAGAGTTGTAGAAATGAAGGAAATATTGACTTCCATGATAAATCTAAGGGCTACTTTTTTTACTTCAAAAAAAAAAACATTGTATAGGGCATAATAACCCAAAGCAAGGCAATCGTCCGCTTTTTTATAATACATGAATTTTGAATTTCTTAGAAAAACTTTATTTGGGAACTAAATTGAATTCAAGACTTTTAAACGGGGTAAGACGTATATATTATTAATCAGAGAAAAAAGAGCTTTAAAATGAGCTACTAGTCAAGCAGATACGGTTTAGTCCCAAAAAGTAGTGTCTGACCCCTTAGAATCTCCTCTGTTGTAAGCCAAGTGTGATTATGCTCTGATTTGTGGCAAGTGACAGCTCATTTGAAATGTCTCATCAGTCTGATGACAGTACTCCACGTTTTGACAAGAATAGGAATCTTTTTTTCATTCTTTGACCTTACAGATGGAATTTTAAGACTAGGGCGATAAGAAAATCGCCCTGGTTAACTAAGAAAGTCACAAAGAGTTGTAGCAATGGAGAAAATATTGAATTCCATGATAAATCTAAGGGATATTGTTTTTCACTTCATAAGAACACTGAATAGGGCATAATAAGCCAAAGCAAGGCCATCGCCCGCTTTTTTGTAAGACAAAGATTTTGAATTTCTTAGAAAAGATTTATTTGGGAACTAAATTGAATTCAAAACTTTTAAACGCGGTAAGACGTATATATTATGAATCAGAGAGAAGAGGGCTTTAAAATGAGCTACTAGTCAAGCAGATATCGTTTAGTCCCAAACAATAGTGTCTGACCCCTTAAAATCTCCTCTGCTATGAGCCAACAGTGATTTTGCTCCGATTTGTGGCGAGTGACAGAGCGATAAAAAAATTGCCCTGGTTAAATAAGAAAGTCACAAAGAGCTGTAGCAATGAATAAAATATTGAATTTTATGATAAATACAAGGGCTATTGTTTTTCACTTAATAAAAACACTGTATATGTTAAAATAAGCCAAAGTAAGGCCATCACCCGCTTCTTTGTAAGACAAGGATTTCGAATTTCTTAGAAGAACTTTATTTGTGAACTAAAGTGAATTCAAGACTTTGAAACGCAGTAAAACGTATATAATATGAATCAGAGAAAAAATTGCTTTAAAATGAGCTACTAGTCAAGCAGATATGGTTGAATCCCTAATGGTTGAATCCCCAAAAGTAGTATCTGACCCCTTAGAATCTCTCTGCTCTGAAGTAATTGTGTTAAAGTATTTTTAATAGTCCTTTAGGTTTAAGGAGACAAAATTTGGCAACACTGTAATTAATTAAAAAGATTGGGCGATCGCCGAGGGATGTTTTCTTTAAAATTTGGCAATACTGAACATAGGGCGATGGCCAGGGCGATGGGGTATTACTTCAGGCTGGTCTTTGGAGAGGTAAACTTTAAGCTATTCACTATTGAATATTTTACATTTTCATTATTCTAATGGATTTCCATAAAATACTTTTCCAACAAATATTAAAGCACTTAGTCAAAATCACAAAAACAATATAACTAAACAAAGACTGATGTTTATAGATTATCCTAAATTTCAATTTATTTTAGCTTGTTGTTAGTGACGAACAGATACAAGGAACAGTTTGGGGAGAAATGGGAAATTGCGCATTTTTTCGTTTTATGACCGCACTTCAAGTTCTCTCTGGGTGGCTTCTTGCAACGATGTTTTGCTGTATTGGACCAGAAGAATATAAGATCTTCAGGTAAGTTTCATAATTTCATTTTAAGTTCAGTAAGTTTCATTTCTTTAAGGCAAGTGGTTATGCCTCTGGAAGAAATAGAGCTCACGCAATAAGAGATAATTTATTTGCAATAGCCTTGTATGGTGTTTGCAGCTCTCGCCTTTTCATTACCCGTTTTACATGCACTGCCTAAACAGAGAGAGGTCCACAATTATACTGTGGAAGATAAACTTATGGTCCAAATACTCGTATATTCCTCTAAACAAAGGGAAGACAATGATAATGACTTCACACATGTTTCGTCCATATTTATCTGAAAGCCTTTCATGGACAGTTTGTACTTTTGAGTCAAAGATGTACTTTATTAGGTTTTTGGTGTCCTCCTCACAAAACATCCCCTAATTCACGCCAAATTTACTGGGGATAAACTTTGTAGTACTGCGCGTAAACGAATGGAGCTTCAAATGTATTAACTAAGCAAAATGGATTGTTTTTTTTATATTATTATTATTATTATTGCATAGAAGCGAAAGAACGAATTCCCCAGCTCGTCATAATATGTGATTTGAAACTGGGAGGCTATATAAATAATTTTTGACCCCCTGTTTGAGAAAAATTATAAAATCCCTTGGTTTTGATCAAGACGAAGCCGCTTTTTGGTGATTTTCCTCCTTTCTTCTTACACGTCATAGATGAATTTTTAAACGCAGAATTTTTTAATGATTAGATTTAACTGAATGAATATTACGATTTCTGAATTGGCACAAAAAATAAACTGTTTTAAAAACTGAGACCTACGACAATTTTTTTGCGATACCGTGACCACACTGGCTGCGCATGAACTACGACAAAAACGAAAAACGAAAAAAACCTGTCCCAGTTGGAAAGTTTCTGTATGGATTTTATCTAAAGTTCCCTTTTGGTTAGTTCTCAACTGGAACACTCTTTCTGGATCCTTTTTTTAAAGATATTCTGTCCGTTTGGGTCCATAGCCATGATTCTATGAATGAGTTTTTGGTCCATTTGAATACTTTCGATCATAATCTACTGTTTATGTTGGAGATTGATGAGTGAGGGAAGCTTCCTTTCTTGGATTTCCAAAATCCAACAAACGTTTCCAATTTTGAATTCCAAATCTCACAAAAATGATTGCCAAATCATACAAAAATGATTAAAAAAGGCACAAAAATTGTGAAGCCATCCCCATTCTTCGATCAACCTCATAAAAGAAGACAAAAATTTTACAACAAGACCGTATATCACTAGAATTAGCAATAAAATTGGAAACATTTTACGAAACATAAACTTAGTGTTTTTGTCAAAGATTAATCGAAGGTTGTTTTGTTAATCGAATGAATGTTTTGTTAATTTCAGGAAAGAAGGAACTGATCCTATTCTTTGCAGTGACGCATATTAAATCCTGGGTTCCTATGAGAAATTTTACATTGGCAGAACCTTTCAACAGTTGGGAGGAAGGCCACTCAAACATAAGCTTTCAATTGATTTTTAAGTCTAAAACCACAAATGTCGATTTTAAACTTTGTTTAGCCTCCTTGCTTTTGGATATTTAGTTCATTTGCTTTTTTGATAAGAGAATCTTAGTTTCCAAAGTAAATAGTTTTCCATAATCTTTAAGTAAAGCAATAATAAAAAAACACACACACATACAGGGATATTTCAATAAACACTATTTATGATGATCAGAGACAACACTCTAGCGTTGCTTATGATAAAGAGCCATAAGGGTTCTATATATTATTTTCCCCAGAGCCACTTCATACCGAAAAGTTGGTTGCATAAACTTAGGAAAGGGCTCGTTCGATTGGAAATGGAAAGCTCTAGTGCTCTTTTAAAAAGTCAAAAATGATCCGAAGGCAACCAGCTCCCTCCCACGCAGTTTTCTTCACAAATACATCTGATCAAAATTTTGAGATAGGCATGTTGTTCAGAATAGTTTTAACATCAAGTAACTATGCCTCTGGGATGGACATAACTCCCCACAACCCCTAGACCAAGGGCTGTAAGTTCCGCAAGTTACCCCGTTCTTTTATTGCAAAAAGAGAGTATGTTTGAACCTGGGTCTCCAAAAAGGTCTAGGGTATTAAGGTGAACCTTAATGAAGTGTTGAGAGGGGTGCCGAACACAGTCAAAACATACTACGTACATGCTGATTGTCTGTACATCCCGCGTGTCAGCAATATCTACGGAACGGCTGAGGGTATTAAGTTGAAACTTTCAGGGTATGTTGAGGGAGATGCTGAAGAGTGATTGGCGTCAAAACAGTCCCCCCGGCACTTATTAGATCCCCTTCCCTCGACACTGGTTGAAAATTCTGAAAAAGTAATTTTGTTCAAAATAGTCAAGAGGTCCTAATTACTATGCCACCCGGAATGCCATAGCCCCAACGGGCTGGGGCAAGGATTGTAAACTATGTTATTTGTCCGGTGTTTACATGCAAGATTTATCATTAGGAAAAAGAGGAACGTTTGATTCTGGGTGTGTCCAGAGACTGAGGGTATTAAGGTGAAACTTCAGGGAATGTTGAGGGACATGCTAAACTATATCAAGACACTATATGCATTCAGTTTATGAAAAAAGCGTATCTGCAATGTCTTAAGAACGGCTGAGGATATTAAGTTGAAACTTTCACTGCATGACGACAGGGATGTTGAAAAGGGGCAAGAGGACAAGTAACCCCCTCCCATTCCCGTTTTAGCTCTCCTCCCCCAAAAGACATCTGATCAAAATTTTGAAATAGCTATTCTGTTAAAAATAATCAGAAGGTCAAATAACTATGCCTCCAGGGATGGCATAATCCCCCCCAACCCCTGAGGCAAGGGTTGCAAGTTATGCAAGTGTCCCATTGTTTATATATTAATAAAAAGAAAAAATCTGAGGGAAGTAATCGGTGAAGTTGGATCTTGAAACAAACAAAAATTAGTACTTTACGGTCTGTCTAACATATATCAATAAAACTAGAAAAAACAAACCAATGTATCAATGCCTATTCCAGGATGGGTGCCGTCTGATCAATGCCTACCCCTGTGGAGGGCGCCGTTGGATCAATACTTACGCCGGGGAGGGCGGCGTCGGATCAATGCCCAGCCCAGGGAGGGCACCGTCTGATCTGCCATAGGGGCCACAGAAACTATTATACGGTAATACTACTGATCTTTACCTTTAACATCAATAACAGCACACCTGTATATCCTAGTATCTTATATTGATTCTGCCAGTCTTTGGTTTACTACGGTACAATCATTAAGATTAGCTGTCTTACCATCATGTGAATACAATGTTAACTTATTACCCATTTTATAACCAAATATTGTAATGGTATAACTAGATTGTTGTACCTACAAAATTATCTGATACGTATTACAGCAATAAATATGTTGAGCTAACTTGAATCTGTAATTTTATTGTTTCATGACCTTGCCTTGAAATCTTTGAGTTAAATTCAGGATTGGCAAAAATACCTAGAGTTACGTTGAAAATGCAGCCTTGGTGATTTTCTCTTTCAGATATTCTAAACCATGGCAGTTAATTTGTCCCGGAGTGTGTGCAAGTGGCATACTTCTTCTCATCTCTGGTTTAAATGCTGCAACATATTATGGAGGACTTCGAGCATTCTGTCAGTCAATTACAACTGGTTTGAAAGCTCAGCGGTAAGTAAATTTCGGTGAATTCAGCGTATAATACTTAGCTGGTATTGCAGATAATTTGAAAGTATATGCTAAGCATAAAGTAACACTTATAACCCTGTGGATACGACAATATATAACCCTATGGGATGTATTTCTTGTAACCCAAACCCAAGTGTAGTAAAAATATCTTGGGAAACCTATTTTGCATCATTAATACGATATAAAATAGGGGGGGTCTTCAAGGTAGGAAATAGACTGGGTTAACACTCAAGGGTGAATAAAACTCGTGTGAATGGAAGGTTATATGAAGTCTTGAGCAGGGATTCCAACTGTAGCACGAAATTGCTATTGCAGCACTATTTCATTATGTGTAGCATTGTAGTACGTGCTCAGGGTTGCCACCTATATCACGAAAGCGCTATTTTAGCACTATTGTTGCACTATTATAGTCAATTTTTTGACTGTAGTGCCGAAAATCGCTGCGTAACACACAAATATGGGGAATGTAGCACTTTAGGAACTCACTATTGGGGAAATCCTGATCATGAAGAAGGAAGGCGCTCCATCAACACATGAATTAAAGACACGAGAATAAGAATTATATGAAAACTAGACCAAATAGGGTTTTCCTGGGCCTTTTTGATAGCTCTCGCTTTGCTTGGGCGGAAGATTGGGTCACCTAGCCTTTCCATTTTGTTTCAACCGCTCTTGTCGTTTCTTTTTCTAATTTTTTCTGGTACTCCGGTAGAAGCACAAATTCTTGATTCCCGAGGATTAGCGTCTCCATCTAAACTAGAGTAATTTCGATTTTCGTTACTTCGGTAACTTTTCTCTGATAATACCCTTTCCAACAACTTACTAACTCTGATACTAAACGGTTGTTGAAACTCTTGTGCAAGCAGATCTATAGCATTATTTTATAGTATGATGTCATAAAATCTTACCCTCTTCGTCGTCCTTTTATAGAAGTATTTTATAAGAAGTAATGCCAGAGCCCCAAAAACAATGACTGCTAGACATTCTATATACTTTTGGTATACCCTCTAAAGCTATTGTGCGTTTTTTAAGCCATAAAAATTGTCTGCGTCCCTAATATCAATCAGACCTTTCAATTTTCTGATTCAATTTGAGTTTTATTTTCAACTATGCCAGCAAAAACACCTTTTTTGTAAAAGTGGGCCCTACCTAAACAACGCACTACTTAATTGACGAAGAATATTTAAACGCTATCCATATTTCTCCCAGCTGAGATTAGCGTCCTTTATCTCTAACCAGATTTTTGCGCCCCTTTGTTTAACACGGGTCATTAAGACATCACCGCTTTCACGTAATTCTTTCCCTTTAACCAGGAGACTGCTACGAAGTTTGTTTAGTACTGGTGGAAGGTCTGATGTAATACGTATCCTGGATCCTTTAAGCTTCAAAACAAATTTAAAAACGCTTTGGATCTCAAGTTCATTACGTAATCAGATGAGGACAGGTATTGCTTTGGGTATTCTATGCATGGTAACCCCGCTTGTTCGTTTATCAGGAAGACGGTGAAAGTTTGTCACATGGATGCTATCAACTGCTAGGCCTAGTGTTTCTTTTATAAATATTTTCAACATTAGACTTGGCATTTTGACCTGGGCGTTCTGACGGTAAACCATGAATATTAGGTTTAACTGTCTATCTTTAACTTCAAAGCCGAGTAGCTTTTATCTCAAGCTCATCACAGAGACCTTTCTGAAGAACAGAATCTTTCTCAAGGGATGCAATTTTACTCGTGTGCGAAGAAGACTGGATCTTAAGCTCCACAGTCTCAGCGTTCATACTGTCAAGCTTCTTTGAACGTACAAACTGAGATCAGAGGATTGAGTCCAGTTTTAAATTCAGAGTTTCTGTCAAGGTATCAAAACATATTTGTGTCACAGCCCATTTGTTTCATTCGACATCATTCGTTATAATAAATAAATGCCTTGATCCGCCTTCATCAAATTAGAACTCCATTTGGTTTTTAAATAGCGCTGTTTACTAATCTTTCTTTGCTATAGATGGCGCTAGCACAAAAATTGTAAGTGCTGTTTTACCAAGGAGACTTGCTCCAAAAAAGCAGTTCCAAACCGCGGGACCGTCTATTGAAAATGTTCAAAATTCTAGATACCTTCTTTCTGTCACTCACAACTTATTAACGGTCTATTTAAAGTCACTAATTATTTTCAGTATTTTTAAGTGTTCACAGATTGATAGAAGACCTAAAATCGCGGATGCCCATTCCTGATTTCTATACTTAGTAAAATCAGTAAAGTTAGGTGGTGAATTCAGTGAAGATATGAAAAGTAGAATAGTCAAGGCCCAGGTTATTTTTTTCAAAGTTGGAAAAAGTTTGGAATAGCAGGAAGATAAATATACGAATCAAGATTACAATATTGGAAGCTACAGTGATAAGTGTGGTCAAGTATGGTCCTGAAACGTGGGATATCAGAAAATGGAGGAGGATTATTTTATTCTTTCCAGAGAAATTGTTTAGGGATTATTTTAGGTAACCAGTTGAGATGGCTAGGACATGTTTTGTCGATGAAAGATGACAAATTGCCAAGGATCCTCCTATTCAGCCACTCATTTAGGGCCAAGCGAAAAGAAGGTCTTCCCCGATCGGGTGGCAGGAGGTCGTGAGGAATGATTTAAGGGAAATTAGAACTTCTTAAGAGAGTATAGAGGGAGGATTTAAATAGATTAGGAAGGAGGAGGAGCGTACGTAGCTGTGTTGGTTTCAGGCAGTTTTGTGTTGCAGTGAGTAGCTAGTAGTAGCAGTAGTAATAGTAACACAGATGACACAATAATGCCTTTATTTGTAGAAGATACCAATGGGATCATTACTTGGTAAAGTTGTCATGCTTGGAAAACAGAAGTCAATAATACTTAGAAGAAAATAGAGGGGGTCCTGTTTATATATCATCTCCACACCACTCCCTCCCCCCGCAAGAACCCAAAATCTTAAACATTAAGTTTAAAAATTTACAAACCATAAGTCAAAAATTAAATAATTAGTCAAAAATATTAAATATACAGGAGGACACTGTCATCTCATTGATTTTTGTTTATTCTTGCTAGGCAGCAGAATTAGCAAGCTCTTATCTCCAATTAGCTGCATCGAATCTCGAAACTATCAAGCAATCCTGAGTTTAGATCCAAACAAGCAGCGACTTGGGCACCAAAGGCCCAATTTTAGTGAGAACTTTTGTTCGAAAAAAAACACAACTTCTTTAGAAAGGCAGAAGAAGCAGCGACTTGGGCACCAAAGGCCCAATTTTAGTGAGAGCTTTTGTTCAAAAAAAAAAACACAACTTCTTTAGAAAGGCAGAATAAGTGTTTGAACAGGTATAAAAAAATTATATTTGCAACCTTAAGAAAGGTCTGGTGTTTTTTTTTTTTTTTTTTTTTTTTTTTTTTTTTTACAAAATAATGGACAAATGACAGGAATTCAGGTGAAGTCAAAGCGAAAGTGAAAAACATTATGTCTGAGAATTGATGATTTCTGAATCGGACAAGGTGATTGGGACAATTGATGATTTCTACTTGGCCTATGAAAATAAAAGAAGATTTCATATCTATGAAATAAAAAGAAAGAAAATACGTGTGCTACTTTTACAAGTATTTTATTTTATATAAATACTGTCATAGTTGCTTTGTTTCTAGCTTCTTTATATGGTTAGTTTTATAAACATTTGTCAGTGATTCTCAACCTTTTAAATTTTGGAACCCTCAGGAAGTCTCTTGGAGGCTGTGCATTCTGCGGCATCATTGGGCTCCAGGAGCCTGACTGAGATACCTTGCTCTACTTAAGGAGAATGGTTGTCTCGATAATGGTCAGTAATTCTTTCAACCATTGAAAAAAAACGACTCAGAATTCGTAAATATGGCCACAAACATGGTGTGACTAAAATTGTGACCATCTTCTAACCTGCCAATGCTCCAAAAATTTGTAATTTTATGGTAATTTTTTTTAATTTCCTAATCATCTGCCATTAAGCAAGTAAATTAAAATTTGACCGTTAAAAGAAATCAATTGCACTTACTAAAACTTTTGTTCGTCATAAAAAAACATCATAAAAGACAATTTAAGAAATCAAATAACAAACAATTAGTGCACTACCATTTTTTTTGTAGTCCTGGTCTATACTTATGTTGAAATTGTGAGCTGTATAATGTTTTTCAGGCGTGCGTAATACAGTATGGTAATAATTTTGTTAATACTACTTCTTAACTAAAAACTGTAATAACAAAATGCTTATTTCAAATGTATGATATCAACAGATCTTTGAAGAACAGTTTCGAGTTGAACAGATGTCTGTGTTATTTAAATTTGTGTAATTAGACGCTTATTAGCCTTTTTTAAAGCAATATTATTGTTATTACATTCAGAAATTTATATTTGTTGTAGCAAATTAGTAGAGCGGAGTTAGTAGCAAACAAATAACTCATAAGCATGTTTTTATTATCCTATCGTGTTTGTGCTTTTGTTGTGAGCTGTATAACATGTTTGTAGCTTACGTAAAGTAAAATATTTATTTTATTCCACTATAAAACACAAAGCATAATTTTGTCATTTTTCTTATCATATAGACTATTTCTTTCTAGGTGCTCGGACATACGAAACTATGTTGTTGATGCGAAACCAAAAATGAACGTTTTTTATTTCCAAGCCTTTCTTGTTGAAGTGAGTAGCGTTTATGTTTCGGAAAATTTCTTATGGGCTTGACTCAACCTTTGCTTAATTTGTTTTCGAAAAATCGGCCAAAAATGATTAGGAGCCATTTGACGGTGCCTAAGCTCTATTAATTTAATATGAAGTTGCGAGATCCAAGTTTCAAGACGAAATACAGTTCAGTGTCTGGCCTTCTACTTTAATTCAAATTTAACCTTTCTTACAAAAAATAATAGAGAAACTGCTTAAAAGGTTACAGAGTTTTTAGAATTTTTAGCCTCAGCAGAAGTGAATTTTTGATGAAAAATTACCTGGAAGCCATACCTGACAGCTATCATAAAATTATTCTTACCTTATTTGTGTGTCCTATTATTTCAAACAAATTTTTTGTTGTAGTTTAGATGCTATAGAAAATGTCAAATGAACATTTCTTTTATAAACTTCTACCATTGGAAAATTTATTCTTTACAATCTTTTACTATTAAGACTGAAGAAAACGAAGTTACCACTTCTGAATCAGCTTCAAACGGTGATTCCTACTCGCTTGACAATTTTAAACTGTGCTTTTAAGCTTTCGGTTACTATGGGCTACAGTTCATTTTTATTAGGTTGCATCTCACGCTGCAACCGGGATAAAGATCTCAATAACTTCCAAGTTTGCATCCTTTTGTACTCTTCTCTTTAGAATAGGCTACATACTTCTTGGTATAATAATGCTTTTGCGCCTAACATATTGGTATAGAAAATCCTTTCTATAACTCACCCATACCAATCTGCTATCGCGTCTGCATGTCTTTGAACAACCATGCTTGGAAGCCCCTATATTGAAGCACAACTGTTACCATTATTCAGTTATTAGAAAGGTACTAAGGTACTTAGCACTAGATTTCCATTTTTTTAAGAGGAAATACAGCTAGTGGTCAAATCAATACGATAAATAAATTTAAAAAAAATATACATATGTTAAACAAGTTATATTTTTAACCATATAGAACAATACCACCAATATACAGCGCTGTACATTTGGCAAGCATGACCAAGGGCGGATTCAAGACTCTTTTTTTTAGAGGGGTGGGGGTTGCAAAATAGGTCGATCCGATAAACTTGCGTTAGGAGCAAGTTTGATTAACGCAAACTTGCGTTAATTAAGTAAATTAAACTACTTTAGACTATGTTAGGGGGGCACTCCCCTCGCCCTCCTGGATCCGCCACTGAGCATAACTGAGCTCAGTGTGGTTGAACCCACGATTACCTAGGCTTTTCGAGGCGTGGGTTGAACCCACGATAGGCTAGTTTTTGATAACTAGCCTAAGCATTTACCCGTAGATCATCGGCCTCGACACGTTTATTGTAGATTTACCGTTCAAAACAAATCAATCTGTAAAAAAAAGAAACAATCTAACGCTGTAAAATATTTCCTGTTTTACCAGATGGGCTACCGGTAAGTGTTTCAACTAGCTGGTGAAGACTCGAAGGTCCAACTCCCATATTGATGACAATTTTTTCTAGCATTTTCCTTACATTAATATCTAGGGTTGGCCACTAAAACGTCACGGAAAACTATAGCACATCTTACTTGCGTCAAAGATTGGGGGATACTTATAAAGTGTATCAGCTCAGACACATATGAAGTTAATGAGCAAAATTTGGGACACAAAATTTCTAGACACTAAAATTTGGGACACTAACATTTCTAGATTCCATATCGTTCCCAAAAATCGATACGTTATTCCATTAGTTTCAATTCGACAGCTTATCTTTTAAATAACATATTGTCTTTTTTTGTAGATTACTGTATTTGGATCATTTGTAGCGTGGCTGTTTACCTTCTGCTCTTTGCTGCTGCGTTGCTGCTTTCTTCCTGATTTCGAAACAACTTCTATTTCAGCAACCAGTTTGATTGCACAGTCTCGTCCTTCTACATCAATGACTAGATATTCAATGTCACTGACTTCGGTTGACAGAACAAGGAAAACTAGTTCAACGCGATCAAGGCATCAATCAAGTGAAATTGCCAGAGCTGAATTGGATACAACAGGAAGTTTTTGCACCGATTTTGAAGTGACTGAAACAGCTAAATTAGCATCCCCAGAGTCATCTATAAGTACTTCGAATGCAAATGGAGATTACGAAGACGGAATTCCAATGCAAATGTTAAAGAGTCTACAAAATTAATACAAAATATGAAATTACTTGTATTAACGCACTTATTCAGGTGTGTTTAGCTACACATTATTATTTTAGACCAATAATAATTTGTTTTCTCTTCATGTTCTTATTGACAAAAAATAATGAGGTCTAGAATCAAATGCCTGGCTAAGCACAGCCGAGAATGGGAATTTAGTGACTTAATAAAAACCTATGGCTTTTTGAATAAATTTCTGCCATTAATAAATTATCTAGGTTAAAACTTAATTCAGTTTACCCAGTTTTCACAGTATAGCCACGTACCTGGAACTTTTTTTTATGAGTAAAATTTAGATGGTCAGTTGTATAATCAGACTACAAATTTTGTCGGAGCTGGACTTGGTTATGTCCTGAACTGCTTAAATTGTTAAGCCCATTTATGCAAACCCTAGATCTTGCATAGTCCAATAGATCTAGTTTTTCACAGATCTCCACTAGCGTGGATATTTTGCTTGTTAGAACTGTTCTTTAAATTCAATCAAAAATTTTAAAAAAGTAAAACAGCTTACAACATTGAGATGAAAGAAAATATTCAATATAAAAACAAATGAATCAATAACAATTGACGACAAAATAAACTTAATGGCTTTGTTTTCGAGGAATAGCCTACTCTTAAGGAATAAACAACTGTTTCTCTTTAAATGCAGCTGTGTTTATATAATACTATGGTAACACACAGAACCGTTCCTAGTGGAGGGGGGCGACCGGGGCACCTGACCTAGGCACTACATCTATAGAGTGGGTGCCATATATGGGGGATTGCTCACTTTGATTTGGCTTTTTTTGCTTATATTTGTATCATGAGAGTGCAGTGTGATTAATTTTTCCCCGGGCACCACCGACCCTAGGAACGGCTCTGTAGCACACGGTAAGGTCATTGCGTTAAGTATGATTAACTGTTGGTGAAAGCTTTCCTTTGAACCGGGCTATTTATTTTTTTTTTTTTTTTTTTTTTTAAGAGTTTGAGATGAATTAATTTTTTAGTTAATATATCCACTATAAATCCACTCACAGTGTTGTACTGGAGGGTGATTTGGGACTAAGTAGGTTAAGAAAAGATAGGTTAACAGGAATGGTGAAGTTTTGGATAAAAATTTTAAGAAGTAAAAATAGGCAAGCGAAAGAAGCGTATTTTAGTTTGTTGGAGGGTAAAATAGAGGTAGGGTGGCCGCAGGAAATTAAGAAAATTTTAGATGAAGCAGGATATTCGTATTTTTGGAATGAAGGTAAGGGATCGAATTCGGCTACAGTGGTTGATAAGGTAAAAGAAAGGTTACACGAGCAAGGAATACAGCAGTGGCAGACTCGGAAGGAGGCCTCTGGATCTCTGAGTCTGTATAGTACGGTGAAGGGCACGTGGGGGAAGAAGTTTATTTTGGAAGGGGAAGAGATAAAATAGATTTTGAACTTCAGGGGAGGGTCGATTGATATTGGGGAAAGAGAGAGGACATTTAGGGGTTATAGTGCTAACCAAGTCCCTTGTCCGATGTATGGGGAAGGTGATGAGGATATTTTTCATATTTTGGGGAATTAGCAGATCTGAGAGATGAGTGGTTTTCGTTAGGGTTGACAGATAAAAGGTGGGTGGAAGGATTGTAGGATCACGAGTTAAAATGACATTAAGGAATCTGGCTAAATATGTTGATACATCGTGAAAGATTTTTCCCCAGGCACCACCAACCCTAGGAACGGCTCTGGAAGGATTGTAGGATCACGAGTTAAAATGACATTAAGGAATCTGGCTAAGTATGTTGATACATCGTGAAATATTTTTCCCCGGGCACCACCAACCCTAGGAACGGCTCTGTAGCACATGGTTTTTCCTTTTTAATATATTTGTATTTTTTTTTTGTTGGTTTTGTTATGTTTATGTTCTGTTTTTTCTTCTATGGCCCGACGGCTTTTTCTGGCTAAGTATGTTGATACATCGTGAAAGATGTATCTCTTTATAAATAATTTCGTGAACATTCATATATAAGTACGTTTTTCCTTTTTAATTTATTTGTATTTTGTTTTGTTGGTTTTGTTATGTTTATGTTCTGTTTTTTTTTCTATGGCCCGACGGCTTTTTTTTTAAATACATACATACATATAGTTAGCGTCCCTTCCGTTGGTAAACAAAACAAGTCAAATGAGAAAGCAAAGTGAGGTCAGAAGTGCCGGACGATGTTAATACTCATGACATCTAAAGGTATCTAGAAACTCAGATAATAAATACTAATTTTGGTGCTAAGGAAAATCAACAAATCAATATATATGACATTGTATACACGAGGTGCAGTGGGGTTATTTCTTGCTAAAACTGCCAGGCTACAGAAATAAAAGTCCATTTTATATAGAAAACAAAATAGGGGAAAACCTCTATCTAATTATTATCTCCACATCTGAAGCCCCCCTAAGGACGAAAATGTTAAGTCATTAGGATTAACCATTTGTTTTAGCAAGAAACTGTCCATGGCTGCCATACCTTACTTACAGGGAGGTACCATCACGTCGTCTCCTTAACTACCTATTTATCGCGACATCTCACAATCTTTTGTTGTCAAAAATCTAACGGTAGGAAAGTAGATCTTACGGTAAGTATTAGTACTCCGATTATTACTGCCGATTCCAAAAAAATTTTTATTAATGAAATTTTAGATCACTTTACGCTATTTTCATTTTGAAGTAGGGGAAAAGTATTTCAAGCTCATATATGACAATACACAGAAATAGAACACAAGGCCGTACCCGGGGTGGCGAGGGGGGTGGGGGAGTACCGGGTTTGAACCCATCCCAAAATTTCGTAAAAACGTAACGAAAATGCATATAAACAAAATTTTGATGCGTCTTTAAATTTTTGTAAACCACCCTCTTCCCCCTAGCAAAATACCTCATCCCCCGAACCAAATCCTGGATACGCCTTTGCTTGAACAGCTTAAAATGTTTATTAAATTAAAGAGTGATGTTTAAATTTAAAACGAACAGAGATTATCCTCAATATGAAGGAAGCCGCTACTTCCCCGTTCCTCCCCAACCTTTACAATAGTTTTCCTAGTGCTTAATTGAAATCTTTTACTGATTGAAACAAATAAGCCGTTTCGTAATTGTAGGTAACTTTGTTGCTTTAAGACTTCAATACATTCTCCATTTGTGCTGAGCAGGGATGACTTGAGTCATCCCTGCAAATATTTAGTTTTACTTTCTTTTGTGCATGAATTATGCTTGTCCAGGATGCATCAGGGAGTCAGGTGTACATACAAAAGCGATACGAACACTACAAAAATCAAATTCCTGATTTGTTTTATTCTGATTCTCCATGCAGAGGATACAAATAAAAAAGTGGGATAATTTACATCTACCCTAGTAAAAAACTGAGGGTTTAACTTTTGTTGCGTTTCTCTGACCAACATTATTCACCAATTTAACAAGAGAATCACAATAGGACACAATGGCATATTCTGCTCATTAAAGCCAATGAAAACAATAATGTATTTTGTTCTCAAAAAGCCCACGACACCACTTGTACAAAAACGCCTACCATTTTTCACAATGACATCTTAAATACATTCTAAGACCACACTGACTATACATAAAGTACTGCAAAGAAGAAAAAATAATAAATGAACAATAAAATTAAATAGCTAAGATAAAAAGAGTAATATCTGCCAGTGGACAGAAAAGAAGCGAAAATGACAAAAGTAAATATTTCGACAGGGACCTCCGCCAAGCCGTCTTCAGTGTTAAGAAAGGAAAACAAACTAACCTTTTCAAGTATATTCGAACAGAGCAGAAGAAACACTGAGTCAAACGAACCAAAAAACAAGCCAGAATAAATCAAAGACTATTCACCGGTTAGAATGGGAAAGAATTCTCTGCTTAGCGATTGACTTAGCTTGCCTAATGATCTAATTTTCATTAAAAGTGTAGTCAAATGAATTTTTAATGAGGAATAACGTAGTTTGGATCTTTTAATATTAAGTTATTGCAAATTGGGTTTATAGGAATATGTCCAGTATATCTATTTAAAGCAAAATCTCTATTTATGCATTTGTCTATTATGTCTTGACTTAACACTCTTGCTCAGCAGGGTCGCCAGCGTAGACAGAACTGGTTGACAGCGCTGTCATTCTTTTCCAAGCAGCCCTGTCCAGGGTTAGGGATGGAGTCTCATTTGAGTCGATGTTGCGATTGAAGAGGCGTTGATTTATAACATCAGCCCATCTGGTGCACGGCCTCCCTCGAGGACGTTTCCAGGCAATCGAGGGATTGAAGTCCGAAATGATCCTTGCAGGGGTAGTTGACGGGAGGCGGAGTAAGTGGCCGTAGATTGGGTGGAGAGGTTCGCTAACTTGAAGGTCTTCAGGATCTTATTGTTGCGGATCTTATCATAACGTTTGACGTCTTCAACTCGAGGCAGGTTTCCAGTTTGAATCGCATCGACCTTTCTTAGCTGTGTCTTCGTTATTAGTCATGTGTCAGACGAGTACAGCATGGTGCTTGAGACTGTGGCATTGTATATGCGGGCTTTTCTAAGGCCACTAATTTGCGGTTTGTGGAAGACTGCTCTCAGGAGCCGTCCGAATACAGAGTTTGCCTTGGCTCATTTGGCTGAGATTTTGGTGTCAAGTGTGCCATTTGATGATATAATTGATCCGAGATAAGTGAACTGCCTTACCACTTCAACAGCTTGGTTGTTGATCACAACAGTTAAGGGTGATACTGATGCGGTCTTTTTTATGGGCATGCTATTCGTTTTTTTCTATTTAGTTTGCAGCTCAAATATAGAGGCAATGGAGGGGAGGGTCTTCATTGCACATATAAGCTGGTTGAGATTTTCGCTAAGGACGGCTACATAATCGGCAAAGTCAACATTAGACAAGTCCTCCTGGCATAACTTATGCCAAAAGGGTGTACACAATGTGTCTCGTTCAAAATGCGGTCGATGACGCAGTTAAACAGATCGGGTGCAGCAGCGCATCCTTGCCGTACACCATTTTGATGGGGAAGGAAGAAGAAAGCTTCCCATTAACAAGGACGGCGCTTTCTGTACTACTGTAGAGTTCTTTAAAGAGGCTGACTATCTTTGTTGGAAGGCCCGCAGCTTTGAGGATTAGCCAAAGGAACTTTCTGTCAACAGTGTCAAAGGCAGAAAGAAAGTCAATGAAAGCTATGTAAGCTTTCTTGTTGAATTGCAGTGTCTTCTCAACGGTCTGTCTGATCGTATGAATCTGTTCAGTTTTCGATCTTCCTGGCATGAATCCGGCTTGTTGAGGGCGGCGCAAAGCATGTAAGAAAACTTATTGCATGTTTCAACAGGAGCAGTACAAAGAGCTTTCCGGGAAGTGAGAGTAAGAGGATACCACGGTAGCTGCTGCAATCTGCCTTGCTGCCCTTGTGATTAAACACAGGCACGATTATTCTTTATTCCAGTCTGACGGAATAACTTGAGTGAACCATACTATGCTGAACACCATCTGCAGCCAAAGTATCATTGCAGGGCCATCCGTAGTGAGTAGCTCTATAGTAATGGCACTGATGGCTGATGCTTTATTGTTTTTCATTTTCCTTGCGGCCGTTTTAATCTCCTCAGGAGAAAGGTTGGCGCTGTCGGGGGAAGGGTAACTTCTTTAGCAGCGGCTACAAGCCCTGGGTCAATGCAGTCGGGTAGATCTGAGTTTAGCAGCTTAGTAGTGTTTCTCCCAGAGACCAACACATTGACACTGATCGCATGTAGTTTCTCCATTTGATGCTTTCAGGCTTGTGAGCGTCATGGCATGTTGGCTAATCACCTCGTGCAGGAACTTTAATACTGCGCCAGTGTGGTTCTTTTGGGCAGTTTGTTTAAGTTCATCGGCCTTATCCACAATGAAGTCTTTCTTGTCCTTGTGAAGCAAGGACTTGCGTTGTTTGTTGAGCTATCTATTATGTCTCTATTACCTCCCTAAAAGATTATGGTAAGCCATTTGCTGTAGATATTAAAGTTGCCTAGTCAAAAAGAACTAAATGACCTGGATTTTTAAAGATGTAGAGGGGCCAAAGCAGAAGCAAAATCGTCATTGATATTTTCACATCTCATGGGCTTTTTATTGAGATCTTAGGATATCATATGAATTAATAACACTTAAAGCCCTACTGGGACATGGTTAATACACGATACACTTGAAAAATAATAAATGAAAACACCCTTACTATAAACAAAACAAAAATAAAAAATAAATCTAAAGAAAATGATTTCTATACTCCATGCCCAGCCCAATAATCCTTCCCAAATTCTTTATCCCCAAAAAATTTCTATCTCTTAATATATTACCCACCCAGTCCTCCCTTTCAAACCACCGCGGAAAAATTTCCTCACTCAAACCTCTTAACTCCTTACATCTTACATAAACATAAAAAATGAGTTAAATCATCATTTTTGTCCCACACATCGGACAAAATAGGGACCAGCCTTCGACCTAATCTTCCCCAAATATTTTCTCCTGTCTCCAAATGCTACAAAATTTTCCCTTGCCCATATTACACACTTTCATTCCCCCTACTAGGCCCCACCTTAAATTACACTTCCTCACCCCATAGGTCCTTAATACTAACATACAGAGATAGAGAAGGTGACGAGGATGTATCACAATACCATTTCTGGATCTCCTGGCTCTCTACAATAAACTTAACATGTTTTGCTACCGCTAAACTTTTCCCCCGTTCCCACAGCTTAGCTTCTCCACAACTTTCCAAAATATATTTAACTTGGCTAGCCCAAGAACCCTTCCTCCTATCTCTCAAAGATTCTCGGTAAGCTGCTTTTAGCATCCTCTCCTCTGGTAGGGATACTAATTGTTCCCAATACCTAATCATACTAACTGGCCTTATAACTCTTTCACTCCTAAACCCCAAATCACCCCTTAAAACTAACCTATTAATTTATCATTTGTCACTAAACTTATGTTCATGCAGTCGTTCCCCCAGCTTCTGACGGTTCCTGCCAATGCAAAACTTCCCACATGAACACGAGACTCTTTAAACACTACTACCCAATACAGGGTCAGCATTATCCTTTCGAGAACTGAAAAAAATGTTCAACCTTTTTTTCATTTTTGGAAGAAACAGAGAGATTATGTTTCTTCAAAACTTTTGGGATATATGGTAAAGTGGTGAAGGTTTTGTTTTCATTTGCCGGAGTAACTAAAGAATTGGGGATCTATTTCCTTGTTTTACCTTTTTTAATCTTCTATCTATGATATTCTCAACAAGTTTAATTGGGTAACCGTTAAAGAATAAAATATATTTAAAACAATTTAATTCAGATGCTACATAATTGTGTGATCAGATTTTTAGAACTCTGTAGACTAAAAAGATTACCACCCCTCTTTTTACAGAAGGAAGTTGGTTTGACGAGGAACGCCGATAACGAGTGTTGTGGGAGGGTTTCCTATAAACAGAAAATTCAAGGTTAGAATTGTTTTTTTTAGAATTAAAACATATAAGAAAGAATCATCCCTGAATCTTCCAGCTCAAATGTAAATTGAAGATTTGAATCGAAAGCGTACCAAAAAATCATTAGAGAATCATGCCTATGTTCACAAACAGACAAAATATCGTCAACAGAACGGTACCAGAAAGAGTCTTTCAATAGAAAACTGTGAGGGAAATCAAGGGAAATGTGACAAGACGCAATGGGATATCCTTCTTATGAATTTTGGGAAGACCGTAAAAATTGGGAGTAGGGTAACCTTTAGGGTCTTTGTTACTTTCAACTCAATTGAGTGTAGAAATTAGAATCCTCCCTGACTTGAAAAAAGACAAAAAAACAGCAATTACAAAAGCACACAAAGGGAACACAGTTGTGATCATGGACGCCGCAGATGATCATAAAAAAAGAAAAAACACTTTTTATGGATGAAAATGAAATATAAATTCATGTCTGTTAAAAAGATCTGTGATGATTGATCAGAGATCGCTAAACAAAATTGGCTCTTCAAGTTTTGGAATGACCCGTCAAGCTCTTTATGGTAATTGGCAAGTAGGATACAAGCGGGTAATTCGAGCGCAAAACTGATTTAGACTCACCCCCTTTTCAGCAGCGTCCGACTCTAACAGAGGCAGCATAAGACTCGCTTAGAAGAAACCCTCATTTGGGTGAAAAAGCACCAAAGGGTGCATTGTCACTAAGACTGGTAGGAATTCTACAAATTAGACTTGCAAGAAGTACATTAAAATAATGATATACTGAGCCCAATATTGAACTAGTTGAAATTAAAAGGTTTTCCAGACATGACACACAATTTTTTTTTAATTTTTAGCCCAAAATCTTTCTAAAAATATGGTTGGCTATTCTTAAATGGAGTATTTTAATTGGTTTTGACCCTTTCTCTCTCCAGAACGGTAACTAATCGCGAAGTTGGAAAATTGTTGTTCTACGTGATTGAGACTTCCATGAATGGATATACATCCATAAACCAGAAAGCGTTCTCACGCCACTACTTCAGTCCCTATCCTCATAGTGTGGTTCCAAAGATCCCATGAAAAAATTTCTAAAAATTCTCTGAACTACGAAAAAGAAAATTAAATTTGGGTTAAAATCCAGCTTAAATTCTTGGACCCACCTTTCCTGCAGTTTCAGGAACTACAGTATGAAATGAACTTGATCCTTTTTTTCTTTTTCTCAAAGTTGACACAAGTCATCTGAGGATGTGTCAAGACTTAGTAATAGGAAGAGGCAGAGTTTAAGACTTAAAAACCTTTTCTAGTACCAAAATTGACCTGGGGATCAATTATTGAAAGCTTGTGATCAAGTAAATATGGAAAGCAACATGTTGAGGAAAAAAAAAATAATACAAAACTAATAATAGAAGTCCGAATATTTCAGCTCTACATCTAGAAGCCTTTACCAACGGGGGGGGGGTATATATATATATATATATATATATATATATATATATATATATATATATATATATATATATATATATATATATATATATATATATATATATATATATATATATATATATATATATAAACAAAGAAACAACAAACTAGTGTAAAAATATTTATAAATAAAGAAACAAAAAACTAGTGTAAACAAAACATGACCAAAATAAAGGAAAACAAAAAACAAATGTGATGCCAATTCAGACTTTAATTATTATTTTTGTATTAAAATTTTCATTAAAAAAAAATCTATTAAGAATAAATTTTTGTTTCAATTGTCTCAAGAGCCTAAATATTCACGATTGAATCATAAACTTACTGTTGGATTGAAAGCCTTGAACTTGCGTAGATAATCCGATTGTACACCTATTGAATCGCAAATTTCCCGTTTTCATCTGTAGTTTAGTTTTTCATATTTACTATCTTAGGAACAAAACTATCAAATAACCCCAACTACTAAAGGTCATTTATCGTAGGATCAAGCCATTTAAGGCCAGAACAGCTGCGCTTGCCCCTCCTCAACTTTACTTTGTCCAAGCTCCACTTTTTACTCCCTCTCATGATGCTCTTACTTCAAAATTGTTACTTACGAACTCTCTTGCACCCTGAACTGAGCCCTCAAACATCCAAAAAATCAATCATTTCACCAATACTTAAATCATCTGCTTAATCTAAGTCTACGAGAGTTTTGCGCTCCCATTTGATATTATGTTTTTCCATAGCAATTGCTGAATTCTTTATGACAAACTCCGTCAAAATAATTCGAGCTACCCCATCCGAGTGGATGGTACACTGGACTTCCGTCTTATGTCCTTGATACGAAATTTGATTAAAATAGGTAGCCATACCTTCTTTTTAGTTTGGAAGAAGATAGGCATAATAGACGCGATTAGGCTACTTAAAACCTACTTCTGTAAAAAAATAAAAAAAAAAACGAAAAAAACCAATAACTTTTTTATGAATAATAATAAAAACAGCAGCAGCAAGAATAAAAACAGAGAAATACATATATTCATTCTAAACAAGTTCTTTTGAGCTATCTAAATGGTTCGACTAACACAAATGCATCATTTGCTCTTAAAATAATAAATCTAGGGTACAAAAAAGATTTACAATCTTCCTAATAGCATTGCGAAAAATAATGCAAGAATACTAATATAAAGTAGACAGAATTAATATTTCTTTATATTCTTCTAATTTCATAACATAAAAAAAACAAAAACATTTAGAACAAATCACTTTGGGAAATAAATATTGTTATGGAATGACATGAATCACTTATGAATTGAACATTAGACAAACTGGACATAAAAAAGAAGAAAAAAAAGCCAATTATCTTAGAAAAAGGAACAACAGGTGATCGAACAATTATATAATTCTCTTTCCCGAAAAAGTCCATTTTGAAAAAAAAATTGAATCTTTTGAAATGAAAATCTCGTATTCATAAACATAACAAAAAAAATAACCAACAAATGGGCCGTACGCCACCCGTAGATGAAAGTCTAGCCACACAAAACAAAAGCGACTCTTAACGATCAGTTTTTAACTAAGAATACTCTTTACCTATAAAAAAACAGGGTTGGGAAAAGCATGCCTGGAACTGCCCCCCCCCCCCCGATATGGACAATTATATAAGAATAAGCACTTCGACGCGGTGGCTAAAAATAATCTGGATGTTATGGCATGAACCTGTAACAGCTTAGTTTTTCAAAGAAGCTTTAAGGCCTTCTAGAAATTACCAATCTAAAAACGAACGGTCAATTTTAATTTTCGTCTCTGGTTAAACTAATACAAATTCAAAATCAAGCAATGATGACACAAGAATGTAAAAAGAGTATTGGTTAGGATGTTTGTGTAGAAAAAAATTAAAGCGACTTTCGTCTGAACTTTCCCGAAGATATCTACTAATGCACACACACTGATAAAAATGACCTAAACAAAACAAAATAAGAAACACGAGCTACACGCAAAAAAGAGAAACATTTCAAAATCGTCTTTCATGTTTTCAGCTTCTTCTTTCTCTAGAATTTTTGGAATGAAGTAATATAAGCATCATCTAGCTGGGTAAAAGGATTCGACTAAGTAATATTAGGATTAGTCTACAAGAATGCAGACTAAGGTCATCACTATAGTTAATAAATTTGGTGTTTCATTTACAAAACCCATACTGACCCATTAAAATATTCACAGTATCTAGTTTTTGCAGACCCATACAATTCATCCCGAGTGTTAATTCAAAGTAAAGACAGAAATTAAATTTGAAATGTTTCTTACGAGGTGGACCAAAAATAAGATAGAGCAATTCTAGCTGAAACAAGAATGATGACATAACTTAGAATCAAACATATTTTCAATCTTCTAGATTTCTAAAAGCCTGTTGCATCTTTTCATGTAGCTCTTCAAAGTCTGCTTTAATCTTAGCTTCACCATCTTTGACTGGGTCCTACGATAATAATTGCAATGAAAAGCTATTAAATAATATACAAAACATCAGAAAATCAACCATGACATTTGGAAATATTTTTGACGTAACACCTTAAATTAGGTATTGTTTTCTCAGACCACACTACCTTTCTATGACGAACAAATAAACATTCAAATGGAGACAAATCTATTTACTTAGACAATGAAAACAGACGCAAAAGTATTTTTTTTTCAGAGAGAATTCAATGACAAAGTTCAATCAAAGTCTTGATGTAAATTTTCTGCTTTAATCTTGCCTAAATGTAAAATAAATTTCCAATAAAGGTTGCAAAGCCTTCTGTGTCTTCTTATTGCAAACGAAATGTTGAGTTTACTGGGTTGAAATGTTGTTGTTTACTGGGTTGATCTCATTTCCTCTTTGTGAATGACCCAAAAGTTAATTATTTTGTTTGTATAAATATGTTAGTTTCATAATACTTTAGTATTTCTACTGATGACGGTCGCTGTATATGTGATCGAAATATCTAGACTTTTGTACCTGTTTTCACTGTCTATTAAATACAGTAACAACATTGAAAGGAATAAATGTGCTATACCCAATATCTTTTATAAAGTAAAAAACCGTACCCAGAGAAGACTCGCGGGGTCTCTTTTCCAGTCATTCCAGATATCCCAAGGTTATACACTTCATTTTTTGCTTCAGAATGTCCATATATGCCTTATGAAACATAGAAATCATTTAGACCTGATTTTTTGCCACTAGACACAATATTTACAAACCAGGAAAATAGTAGGATCTAAATAATCGGCACCCACAGGAGGGGAGGGGGCATGACCCCCCTGGTAGTCGGGGACTATATAGTAATTATGAAGAAATCAAAGGAAAGAGAACAGAGTAGGATAAGCCATAAAAAAAAAACATGTGTGTTGGCTGCCTACCAATCAGAAGAGAGAGAGAGAGAGAGAGAGAGAGAGAGAGAGAGAGAGAGAGAGAGAGAGAGACAGAGAGAGAGACAGATACACACAGAGACAGAGAGAGAGACAGAGAGAGAGAGAGACAGACAGAGAGACAGACAGAGAGAGAGAGAGAGAGAGAAAGAGAGAGAGAGAGAGAGAGAGAGAAAGAGAGAGAGAGAGAGAGAGAGAGAGAGAGAGAGAGAGAGAGAGACGGAATATATAATAAGGAGAGAGAGAGAGAGAGAGAGAGAGAGAGAGAGAGAGAGAGAGAGAGAGAGAGAGAGAGAGAGAGAGAGAGAGAGAGAGAGAGAGAGAGAAAGAAAGAGAGAGAGAGAAAGAAAGAGAGAGAGAGAGAAAGACAGAGAAAGAGAGAAAGAAAGAAAAAGAGAGAAAGTTCCCACATTTTATAGTTATTCTTGCGCTCTTATTTCTTTACTTGTTATTCAACAGCTTTATAAAAAAATAATAATAATAACAGTACAAAAAAATAATAATAAAAAAAAATACACAAGAAGAGTTACAAAAAGGACCAATCGAAAAGACCTGCAACGTTAGCATTTATTAAGGCGTTTCTCTGTAGCTGTCGCTTAGGCCTTTTCATGAAGTAAAGTAGGTAACCTTAGAACGCAATTTTCAGCGTAGTATTTGTGCAGGTTTATAGCATATTTGTCTGTGTTAAGTTATGTTTTAAGCCAAAGAAACAAAACAAATTCAAAGTAAGATTATTGTTAAATGAGCCAAATTACAAATATGATAAAACTATCTTAAAACCTAAAAGACGAAAGTTTAATAAGTAAGACTTGGAAGAGGAAAATTTAATTGCGAAAAATAAGCAAAATACTTCACCTAAAAATACACTGAGCGATCCTTAATAATTTGTCGAATCAACAATATTGTCTATTCTCGGGAATCAAACATAATTTCCGCGGAGCGTATAGAATTGCATAAACATCGAAAAAATCCATTTTAAGGACATTTCGGGTTGGGGGTGTTGACAATACAGAAAGTATATTCGTGAGTAATTGTTTTAGGGAGAGGGGCTTTTGACCGATCTTGGATGGAAGGGGTAATTGCCACATGTACACCTGGCCTGGCAATATAGAAATGTATTAACACAACTGCACTCAAGGGTTCTTTTTACGGTGGGGAGTTGGGGGGGGGGGGGGGGAGTGTTAGACAGTACATACGGGATGGAAAAAAGGTTACTCTTCAGCACGGGGAGACTGATACCCCAAAAACATGTTTTAGTCCAAAAATTTACCGTAGATCTTCCCAACTATCGTTCAGTGTATTTTTGCATCTTTGGCATTTCAGTGTCTTTTTGCAGGATAACTGAAAAACATCTGCCTACCTTAAACTTCATAGATGACAGTTGATACAGCGTATCGCCCATGGATTCTTTAATTAGTGTCCATGTGATTTTGTTTTCGGATTGAGCGGTAGATTCAACCGAATGACGTGCCATATCGTAGAATGATATCATGTTCTTCAGCATTCCAACGGTTTTGTAAAATGGACAATATCGATCGTACGAGCTGTACCTGTAAAAGAAGGACGAAATTTTTAGATTACGCACTAATTCCTTCTCCCTTTTTGATTCATTAATTTTCTTCATGCTAATTTAGCTCATTTCATTTCTATCACTGGCTACGCGGGATCAATTTTATCTAGTAGAATATTCACTAATTAATACTTGATCACTTCATCCCAGTATTAATTTATCTTTTATATTTAAATATTCCGTTCAATTAATTTTTTTTTAGTCTGGTCCTAGTGGGGAGAAATATTTAACCTTTCCTTCCCCTTTGTTTTTCAGGTTTTTCTCTCAAGTGTCATTCTACAAAAAAAAAAAAAAAAAAAAAAAAAAAAAAAAAAAAAAGACATCTAGTCTTAGATTTTGACAGAACTTGGTTAGGTTTATCCGTTACAAGACATACATAATCATACTCTCTTTCTACGTGCCTATCTTCTGTTTATTTGATTAAATCAACATAACAAAAAACATATACCCCCAACAGAGAGCAAAGCTCGTAAAATTGGGTAAAAAAAAAAAAAAAAAAAAAAAAAAAAAAAAAATTTTATAATAATAAAAAAAGAGAGAAATAAAAAAAAAACCTGGGTAAATAAAAAAAAAAAAAACATAAAAAACATAAAGAAAACAAACGCTGGACAAGTGAGGCACGGAAGGCTATCCCAACATGGGTAACAAATATAAAAAAAAAAAAAAATAATAATAATAATAAAATTTCTATTCCACCATCACAGGTCAATACATAATTTTAATATTTTCTTCCTTAGAACTGATATTTGCCGAAATGATGCCTCAATTTGAATTCTATCTTTCAGCCTTTATTTATTTGAAATAAATGGTATTTGGTATCTAATTGAAAATCTAGATCTTTCACAATTAACAAAGGGAATTCGATATGTTCCAGAACACCTAAGAGCCGAAGGAGGGGGCAGAATCAACAGAGATTTTTCATAAAAATAACTACTAGGATCTTGTATTTTAAAATGCCATATTGATATATTAAGAGTATATAAGAGTGATATATTAAGATCTTAGTACTAGTTGTACGGCCATTAAAAATATTTGGAAAAACTATTGTCTTTCTTATTAAGGGATTATTTATCGCCAAGAATAAAGAGAAATATATAGCAAAAAGTCTCAGTCTCTAAATACTCCGAGAATACTATACCATACTACGTTAATTTAAAAAGCTAAAACTTTGCAACTTTTTACAACACTTTAGTTCTTTTGACCAGCTTTCAGTATTGCCAAACGCTTCAGACTTTTCACGTTTATTGAATGTATCCAAGAGGAAGGGGGATTCAGGGTTTGAAACCCCCCTCCCCCTAAAATTTTTGTCCGATGCGTAAAAATGTAACAAAAATACATATAAAGTAATTTTTTGATGCATTTTTTGGTAGCCTCCACCGCTCCCCCTCTAAACAAAATCATGGATACGCCCTTGAATTTGTTATAGAAGCACAAGTTATTTGTTAAAAGTGATTTTCAAAGCTTTATTTCAAACTAAGCAATTTGCATACTAATGACGAAATTATTGCCAATTAATATATTTAAAACAATACAGTTTGTTATTATTACTAATTAACTGTAACACGCACGGATCTCGATATAACAGCCGGAATGTGTAGTTTGTTAATAATTTATTATTTTTTCTTCTTTTTTTAATTTTAAATTTTTCCTCCAATTTTAATACTTTTTAAAATTTTAATAAACTTAATTTAATTTTTTTATACAAAATTTTACATTAAAAAAAATATTTTGTTTTGTCTTCTTGATCTTTTATCGATTACTTTGATTGAAATTTTGATTGCCTATCAAAATATAGAAAACATTTCAAGATCCAAAATGTGCGTCAAAATACTTGAAATACAATTCCCTTTGATAAACCTAACATAGAGAGGATGTACTGACGCATGAATTGAACCAAGTTGAAGACAAGTGAATATAAAAGAAAGCAAAGTCATTTTAATTATAAGGATCTTAATTACACAAGGTTTAGAACCATTTCGATCACTGACTACTGGTTAATATTTTGTTCAATGTTAATTTTGTTAATTTATGCCTAGGTCTAGAGTCGTCAAAAGAATGGGACAAGGGGCTTCCAAAAATAAAATATCTTAATTCTCATTAAATTCATTTTCAACTGTACGCCATGCAAGTTTCTCCCAGAGCTATTTGGTGAAGGGATCTTCAGACAAACATCCTATCACCTCTCTTGAATCGACAAAAAAGATAACGAGAACGAGAGACAGAGAGAGAGAGGAATACAGAGAGAAAGTGACAGGGGGGGGGGGGAGAGGAGGGGGAAAGGGAGAGAGACTTGAGGGAAAACAAAAAAGAATAAAGAGGAAAACAATAGAGATGAGAGGATGACGAAAGCGAGATAATGGGAGGAGGATAGAGAGAAGAGGGACAAGAATAGAGAGGAGAGGGGAGAAGAAGAGGAAAAGGAGAGGAAGGAAGGAGTATGAGAGAGGTAAATAGGAGGAAGAGATATGAGAGAGATGAGGTGGGGAAGAAAGGAAAAGGGAAAGAGCGAGGGTGAAAGGAGAGAAAAATATTGAGAAAAGGGAGAGGGAGAGAAAGAGATAAAGAAACGGAAATAACTAACCCATTTTGCTGCAGAAAGTCGTCCTTTATAAGTCTGGCAACTTCTAAGGTAATCTTATCAGTCTCTGCCAGTGAAGCTTTTCCGACGAGTTGCACAATTTCACTAAGATCTTCTTCCTCTTGCAAGATTTCTTTACATTTTGTCCTGTATGGGACAAATTCTGGGAAGTTCTTATCATAATAATCATCCAGGGATCTCATATATTTGCTGCAAGAAAAAAAGTGAGTGTAAAAGAAATGTGTAAATCTATATTAGAGCCAAAATGTTACATATGCATAATTAAGTAGCTTTCTTTCTTTATTATCCTCTTTCTATTCCATATTCACATAGCAGCAGTCCTTTTCATCTGGTTTTGATAATAATAGCTTGAAACCGTTTATGATCATTCTTACAGAATAACAATACAAAAAATATTGAAATCGTAATTCTTTTTTTCACTATAACCCTGATAAAAAATTCATATAGCACTTACGCGTTTGACGTACACACATGGAAGGAATAACATAAATTGAAACTAAACTTTTTAAAATCTCAACTGTATCAAAAAGTTATGACTAAAGAAATGGTCAACTTCAGCCTGGCTCTGAGAAATAAAAAGACAATTTATAGGTCTGTCAAGATTGGGGAAATAAAAACAAAATGATAAAAGTAAAAATTGTATGGTTATTCGGATGCTTCAAACTCAGTAACATCAATGGAAAGTGTCAGTCCAAGGACGTTATATTCTGGGGATAAAAATATGATGATCTTGCCATTTATCTTGCTTGCCATCTACACACCCGAATAATAATAATAACAAAGAAAAGTAAACAATAAAAGACAGAAATAATCCTATATACAGATAGTATTGCCTCCCCGTCAGCCTCCGACTCTTTACAATCAAGTCAGACCATTGTTTTCCTGAGAACATTTCAAAGTACAACACAAATAGTGAGATGATGATTACAGATGTTTTATTGATTGATAGAATTTACAATCAGTCCCTGACTGACTCGTTTAGGTATATTTTCTTTAAAAAATCATTACCTTTAATAGAGTTAACATTATCACGAGGAGGGTTTCTCCCTTACTCTTCCACTCTTTACGCTATTGCTCAACTTTTTTTTCAAAATACTTTGATTTTTGAAATTTTACCAACAAATTTCCATGAAAGACTATCATTTCCACAATAAGACGGAAGGTGTCGTCCCCTCAGCATCCAGGTTCCGCGCTTAGCCCTTCTTTTTCTATGACAATCCTTTGGTTTATAGCAGCTACAATTTTTAGCTAAAACTAATGTTTCTGCAATAAAGGAGGGGCTGTCACCCCCTTACAACCCATATTGCGCACTTACCTCGAATACTTTCTTCCAAACGATGAGAGGCAAGGAGATAAGTTCTCAAAAAGAGAAAATGTAAGCCTAGATTTTCAAACTGTCAATGAAATGCCCTTAAAATCAGAATGGACGAGAAAATATACCCCCTAGCCTTCTTTCATTTTGAAAAATATATCCGTGATTATATTTCCATCCGTGATTATATTTCTGAGAAAGTATGATATTTTCGTAGATTATAAATAAATATCTTTATAAATAAGCCTTTGTTGCAGGGTTCTCGTACATGTTGATTTTGACGGTGTGATTTTGGGGATTTTCATATTTTTCTAAAAGCGCGAATTATTTTAGGCTTGGAATCAAATAGTTCATAATAGCGAACTGTAAGTAAGGAACAACCTGACCCAATAGCAAACGAAATTCTAAAATTTGAATTTTGATATAATTCATCAAAAGAATTGGCATTATATACTGATTCCAAATATATAAAATTCATTAAGTTCAATCAAAAGCTACGAGCCTAAGAAAATTTGTCAAGTAATCACGCCATCAAATTCACGCCATCAAATTCGATATTTCAGAGAGCCCTACTGTAGAGGTATCAAGCTCCTATCTACAAAAATGTGGAATTTTGTATTTTTGTCGGAAGAAAGATCACGGATGCCTTTTTTTAAATTATATCTTTTATTTTTTTCCTTGAACTAGAGGTTCTAGGCGTTTACCCCCACGGTAAATACCCCCCCCCGTGGAAAATAAGGCATTCCAAATTTGAGAATTTTATTTGAGTTTTTATTTTTTTAATTTCCATAGGGGGAAGGAATTTTGGAACTTATGTATTATGCGCCACTCACTCAAGTTTACGCTGTGTAAAATTCGAGCACACCGGTTTTTTGTTAGTTTCTTCGTTTCTTTAGAGATAAATTTGGGCTATAGAATTGTACATTATGGGAGGGGTGGGGGGGGGGGTAAAGTATAGCGGGTCTGCATGCAAAATGTGTTTGGTACAATTATTCTACATATTAGATAGATGGATAAATAAGTGTATTTTAAAGCCAAATATACGGCCTTGAACACAGTAAAATAACATAAATGAAAGGCACAAATAACATAAACTTTGATGAGCGATCATCATAAAACACTGAAATGAAACACAACATTAACCTAATAATAGTATTTAATACTTAGAAAAACGGTCACTGAAAAAAACAACAACACTTAACACTTGGAAGAAAAAAAAACACTTAAATGAAATATTACATTTACTTTATACTGGGATTCTTTTTTTTTTTTTTGGTTAACAAAATTTCAAGATACCTCGCTATTCATCTGTAATTTTTTAGTGGCTATATACCTAGAAAGAATTGTTTTCTGACTTCAAACTGTCCGAATAGTTTACCCTCCGGTAAATAACCCCCCCCCCCGTGGAAAAAAAGCCTTTCCAAATTTGAGAATTTTACTTGTTTTATTTTTTTAGTTTCTGTAGTGGGAAAGAGTTTTGTTACTTGTGTATTATGGGCAACTCACTCAAGTTTATGCTGTGTAAAACTCAAGAACAAAACCGATTTCTTCGTTAGTTTTTTTTCAGCTTAGCCCGAGACAAGACAAAGACAAGTGACAATATATGGGAAATATATAATTTGCGCTATATATTTGCACATAGAGGGGGGGGGGGAGCAGATAAAGTATTTGGATAGTTTGAATTCAGAAAAAAATTTCTTTCTAGGTATATGACCCCTAAAAAATTACAGAAGAATAGCGAGGTATCTGGGAATTCTGTTAAATAAAAAAAAAAAAAAATATTAACTAACTAACGAGCTAAAAAAAAAAAAAAAAAAAAAAAAAAAAAAAAAAAAAAATTGTTTTATGATGATCGCTGATCAAAGTTTTGTTATTTATACCATTCATTTATGTTATTTTACTGTGTTCATGGCCGTATATTTGGCTTTAAAATGCACTTATTTATCTATCTATCTAATATGCAGAATAATTGTACCATTCACATTTTGCATGCAGACCCACTATACTTTACCCCCCCCCCTCCCCTAATGTGCAAATCTATAGCCCAAATTCATTTCTAAAGTAACGAAGAAAATAACGAAAAAACCGATGTTCTCGAATTTTACACAGCGTAAACTTGAGTGAGTGGCGCATAATACACAAGCACCAAAATTCCTTCCCCCTACAAAAATTAAAAAATAAAACTCAAACAAAATTCTCAAATTTGGAAAGCCTTATTTTCCACGGGGGGGGGAGGGGTATTTTCCAGGGGGATCATCGCCGGGGGGGGGGGGGAGGGTAAACGCCAGCCACCAGTTCTAGAAGATCGGGAGAGAGCTCATTCGAACAGAAATCGAAAGTTATAGTGCACTTTTTAAGTGAAAAAAAAGGAGGGCAGATAACCCCCCTTCCATGCCCCTTTTCCCCCAAAGATACCCGATTAAAATTTTGAGATAGCCGTTCAATTCAGGATAGATGAAAGGTCCAATAACTATGACTCTAGGAATGGCATGCCCCCCCCCCCAAGAGTCCCTGGGGGAAGGGCTGCGAGTTATGCAATTTGCCCAATTTTACACATAGTATTTGTTACTGAGAAATATTTGAATATTTTTAAGGGGAGTAGGGGGCTCTGTGGGAGGATTTTCCGCGGATGTGAAAAGGTAATTTGTGAAAAGGTAATTTGCCAGGGGAATTTTCCATTGGGACGGATTTCCTGGCATGGTTTGATAAAAGGTCATAAATTAAATTAAAAAGAGACATGTTGTTTTTTCAAATGAAAGTCAGGAGCAACATTAAAACTTAAAACGAACAGAGATTATTCAGTGTATGAGGGGGACTGCCCCTTCTTCATCCCTTGCTCTTTACGTGAAAGATTGATCGTTTGTCCCAATTCCTTAAGAATGATTCCTGAAACACAAGCCCAGTTAAATTCAAATGAGAAGCATTTTTGAAGAACTTTAAGACTTCAGCGTAAAGAAGGACAGTTGAGGAAGGGTGGCCCCCTTCATATGCGGAATAATTTCTGTTCGTTGTAAGTTATAATGTTGTTCCTTACTTTCAGTTGAAAAATTTAGCTTTTTTTTTTATTTAATCATATTAAAAAGCAGATTCTTATGCTCATCTAGATCCGTTTATTTACCTTCAATAGTCTTATCGAAAGTCCTTTTTTCGAAGTTTCCATTCCTACTGACAAAGATCGTTCTTTAGTTACTGTTAATTACCATTTACTTGCGGTCTATAACAACCGTTTTTCTTGCATGGACTGGACTTTTAATATGATCCGTACGAATTTTTGTATCTGACCCACTTGCTCGTACTTGGGGCGGAGTCAAACATTTGCATCTTACTCGGCATCAAGGATCTCTGAGACTTGTTTGTTCCCTGCTGAACAATTTGCTTTCAGCTACTCCACGAATGAGACCCACTGGGTAAATCATATGCGACTGAACTGCCCGAGCCCACCAACAGGCTTAGAAATTGCTTCGACTGGGTTCTGCTAAAAAATGTTTTATCCTCCTTGATATCTCTCCCAAAATTGAGGGGCTCAGTTAGATGAATTTTGAAAGACAAGATCTCGAGTGGCTTATGTGTGTCATGGTCCGACCATTTTGGACTGCGTTCTTTCATTGTGAGACAAAAGCATGATTTAATACCGCACGCCTGTCGTATTTCCATTTTGAGTTTAAGGTTATGCAGATTCAGGTTGAATATTTCTGCAGACAATTCTCTTCAAACTCTTTCAATATATAAGAGTTTGAAGAGAATTTAAGGTTATGCAGATTCAGGTTGAATATTTCTACAGACAATTCTCTTCAAACTCTTTCAATATATGAGTTTGAAGAGAATTTAAGGTTATGCAGATTCAGGTTGAATATTTCTGCAGACAATTCTCTTCAAAATCTTTCAATATATTCTCAGGGTGCTGCGTCAAGGACCATGCTACATCCTTAAAGGAAAATAATCTGGACAAACGCCATGCAGTTACTTTTACGCTCAAAATGATTTCACAGTGGTGAACTTGAGATTTAATCTCGAATGAAGCAATAGTTGAAACAACTTTTTCTTCAAACTGAGATTACCTCTTCCCCTTCCTTCTAAACATTCCAAACTCGATCAAATCCACTTTCCCATATATTATTTTGTTCTTAAACTACTTAGAATAACCTCTTATTTTCCAAAAATCCGTGATATCTCTTTTCCTAATTTCAGAAATTACGGACAATCAAAGATTTTTACAAAATTGGTTTTGCTGTATCTTGGATACCAGAAAATAAATGTTCTTTCTTGTATTAATAATGTTTAATAACAATAAAAAAAAAAAAAAAAAAAAAAAAAAAAAAAAAAACTCGAAACACAGTCTTCAGTTTTTTTCAGCTTTCCAACAGAACCATTGTTAAAAAGTTAATGAGTCGCCGCACATTATTTTAGTAGAATATAATCTTTAATAAAACTTTTAGCAAACCTGTAAGAAATCAGCCAGTTGATTGACGGGAAATGCTTTCTCTGTGCTAATTTCTTGTCAAGTCCCCAAAAGACTTGCACAATACCCAATGTGGCGGATGTAACTGGGTCGGAGAAATCCCCACCAGGAGGAGACACAGCTCCAACTATACTAACAGACCCTTCACGCTCTGGATTGCCGAGGCAAGTGACTCTTCCGGCTCTTTCGTAAAAAGATGCAAGTCTTGCCCCCAAATATGCAGGGTAGCCACTGAAAATATAAACAGGATTTACTACATGCAAAGCAAACCAAAGCATTCGCTTCGAGGTTTAAGCAAAAATTGAAGAATCCTGAAGGCTAGCCTAAGAAAGGCAACTATTAAGTTCTGGCACTTAACTTAAAATTAATCAAATAAATAAATGTACAACAAATAATACCAAAAAAGAATGTTTTTTTTAAAGATCTTACACATATTTTATTAATTTACTTCAACGACTCAAATTTTTCTACTTGAGGGTGACAAACGTGGTCCACGTGTCTCGGGGTCATTTTAAAAATGGACAATACCAGTATTACTACCTTGAACCATTAGTTCCAACAAAATGGTGACGGAACCAATAATTTTTGAAATTGGACAAGGATTCTCAAATTCAAACCAGTATTTTTATCAAATTTTAATTGGGTAAAAAAAAAACACTGATAAAGAAACAGTTGATTGAAAGTTACTATTTATATTACTTTGAGTGAACTAACGTAAAATTTCAGGACATAAATTCCTACTGGCCTCTTGAGGTCCATCCAACTTAACACAGTTTGAGGTCGATTCTTTCAGAAACCAAACTTTCCTCTATACGAATAGATAGTATGTGTAGGTCAGTAAGTTAAGTGTCAATCGAGTGCTCGGAATTATTTGAAAATAGTTGAGGTTTAGGAATATGCAATATCTAGATATAGTTTCTTTAAAACAAACTGTTAGGATGTTTCTCTAAGCATACAAGTTTTCTCCAAGGTTAGTAAGCAATAGCAGATGGTGTGCAAAGATCTACAAACAGCTTATCTTCAGAACTTCTCAATTTTCATGTAAAGAGTGAACAATCACTTTTTATAGCAATCACTTGACTTTTTTTTACATTTTAAAGAAAGCATTTGAACTAGCTAAATAAAATTTTCCGATTTTCAAAAGTTAATATCTGGGCTGATTTTCGAAAGTTTGATTTGCCTGGGAAACAATTATTTACGCTAAGCCGGTTTTTGAAAAGTGTGTACCTCGTTCTTAAAAAATTTTATTCCTAATATAAAAGTTGCGTTAAAATACTCTAGGCGCCCTCTAAATGCACCCTCAACCGGTAATATAGGCACCCTCAACCGGTACCAAAAATTCAGCCGGTACAAGCATGGCATATGCGGTATGCAAGTAGTTTTGTTCCCTTGTTCATCAAGATTTTTGATTGTGCACCCACTCCTCAATAATTGTATATATTGATTTTCTTTAGTTCATTATTCTTTTTATTCGCTTGACTCTGTTTAACTCTGTTTAGTTTGAATCTGTGATATTTCAAATCAATGTAAATTTTTGCATGACGATGGCTATGGCTGTGATTTTCATATGTTTTATATGTTTAGTGTCTTATTATGACAAAAACTGCCGCTGATCGGCATGACCGTTTTTATGGCGTTTGAAAATAAAATCGTTATTTATTTATAAATATGACATATATTGAACATTATCAAGGCTTCAAGGGTGAAACAAGCATCAAAAGTCGCATTCTCATTCTCAGCTTTGTTCTCTTTAAGTATTGGCAATGTCCAATTTGTGTTAACGTTTTTTAACCTTGGATGCAATTGCTCGTTCATTTGCTGTTTATTGGATACTGCGTTTCTCTAGCATCAGAGGTATGTTCAATTTTTGTCCAATGAACTTTAACATGCACTTTTTTGTGGATTTTTACATTTATTTTTGCAATCACTACTTAAGAGACACTTCAAATCTTTTCTATTTTGAGTTTCTATGGCCTTTTACAAACAGTTAATTGCCAATTTAAATAATTTTAGGTCAATACTGGGCCAAGGAACCATTCCTATATTGGCAGTTGCCAGGTCTATTTTCTCTGTTATTACTTATGCTCCGTGGTGTAAATATTCACAAACTGCTTGACTGAAGGGACTCCTTTGGGAGCATATCTTGGCAAGGTATTTCAGCCGATTTTTCTACTAGGTATCTTCTAAACTATTACTTTGATAGAAATTCTAAATCTCTATTTCTTTCTATAGATAGGAATGCATTGCCGTAAGAAACAACATTAATCATTGGAACCAGATTTATTGTTTATTCAAAGGAATAGTATAAAAGCAGAACAATCGTTGCAGTCCATCAAATTTGTTTACGTAAATCTTCAGTAGCCTCCGTTCTACTGATGGTGTTTAGTAGTCAGTTTAAGCAATCGCCTTCAGACTTATTCATCATTTCATCTTCAGTAGCCTCCGTTCTACTGATGGTGTTTAGTAGTCAGTTTAAGCAATTGCCTTCAGACTTATTCATTATTTCATATTCAGTAGCCTCCGTTCTACTGATGGTGTTTAGTAGTCAGTTTAAGCAATCGCCTTCAGACTTATTTATCATTTCATCTTCAGTAGCCTCCGTTCTACTGATGGTGTTTAGTAGTCAGTTTAAGCAATTGCCTTCAGACTTATTCATTATTTCTATTAATTATTATGCTCATTTTTGGTTCATAATCAGCAGAGGAGTAGGTAGGTTTTTCAGCACCCTGGGGAAATGTCCATTTTTGCCTCCCCCCATTAACCCCTTTACACCCGCCCCTACCCTCTTTAGAGTGGCACTGAAAATTATTTGAAAAACAAATGTTTTTTCTTCTTCTTTTAATTGTTCGAATTAAAACACGATACACCATGCACCAACCCAAGAAATTTCCAGCTCATCACTCGGTTTCAGCCAATTTACAAAACTATTTGACCAAAAGAGTATGTATTTAAATTGCGTAAATTAAAGAACGGTACACCCCTCCAGGCGGTTGCCAATGCCTCACTTGGTTTTGGTTTGATCTCCAAAACTATTTAAAAAACAGACATGATTTTTAACTGCATGGTTAATAAAGTCACAAAAACACAAAATTCTTCCTTACTCTTACACAGACAATGAATAGACCATAAACCCTCGCCGGGTTTTCAAACTACGCATAACATCTTAAGTTATAATCAATTCTTTAACGATCTTGATTAGACATGAACTAGACGAAGAAACAAAGACCCTGCTATGGCAAGGTAGATGCCCAAGCATAGTATGGAAGGTAAGCCCAAGCTTATCATTAGCAAGGGCCAAAGTCCGAAGCTAGAAGAGGGAGGTAAAAAAGACGGTATGTCAAGTATATTATCTGTAACCCATCAAGTACATATTTTAAGGTACATATACGGAAAAAAATCAAAAAGTTTTATTAATATGATTTTGGCATTAAGGTCCTTGAGTAGGAAAAGAGCCCCAAAAGTGTTGAAATGATGCCAAGAGTACCACTGTGGCAACCTTGTTATAGATTAAACGGGTTTCATAAGAGGAGGAGAGCCCCGAAAACTGCCTTTCAGCTAAGAGGCAGAACAATAAAAGAGATGAAGTTTACCGATTTAAGAAAAATATAATAGGAGATTCGTAATCTAGATTACTAGTTTGATAATCATTTTAAATTACTAGTGAATGGATTCATCCATAATATTTTTCACCTTACAGGGCCATTAGCGCATCTGTCATTTAGTATGATTCATCTGACCATTGTATAACTATGTCTGGTTTTTTACCTTTTTTACCGCAATAATAAACTTTATCAAAGCGAGATTTTTTACAGAAAAAATTGTTAAAATTAAAAGAAGGGTTTGATGAAGTTCAATGGAGTCGAGTAATTAACAATAAGAGTCCAAACCAATCCTTACACGAAGTTTTTTACATAGGCCTATTGAATGAAAAACTTGGTATTTTCTGCCCGTGTCGAAATCCAAGGGGAAAGAAGCTTTCTTCCAAAGAAACTGGATATTCCAATCTCATTTAAGATCTACTGATTAGTAAAATCAGTTGTAAAAAAATCAGAATAAAGTATCCGGCAAAAAGTCAATTTGCTAGAAAGTATTGCAGGTGTAATTTTTAACTACTTCATATTTTTATTTTCAGGGAAAATAATTTTTTGTTACAACTTCATAGATAAAGTGAAAGAGCTTATCATAATAAAATCTGCTCAAAATTCAAATTCTCTATGGAAAACATGGGACTTGATTAAAGACAAAATCGGAAATAAAAAAAAAGTCGTCGTATCCTGAGATGCTACTCGATACAAATGGCAAAGAAGTTAGAGGACCACGAACTATCATCAGCAGAAGTAGATTGTTATTCTCTAAGGTCACATAAAAAATATCTCTCTCCAGCTGAAAATACGGGCATATTTCTGGCCCTGGTTACTGTTGCAGAATTTCAGAATATTTTTAAGAATTTAAAAAATCATAAATCATTGGGATATGCTGAACTGTCAATTAAAATACAACAAAGTATTGCAGGTGTTCGAACCAACCTTCGTAATTTAAATTCATGTATTTGTTCGGCTATATCTACTTTTAGATGGAAAACTGCATGTGTTATACCATTACACAAAAAGGAGACAAATCTGAATTACTGTCCAATTGCAGTTTTATCACCATTACATATAATATTGAAAAAATTTAAAAAGGGAGGATTTCTAGCTTCCACATTGGCTCGTCAGGTCAGTTTATAACCCACCCAAAATATCATTCGGGACCTTCTTAGCGTTTCGACTACGAATGCATGTTATTTCCCTTTAAATTCCAAAACCTATATCCATACGCAATAGAATGATAGTAGAAAAAAAATGTTAACCAACCATTTCTTACCTATCAGCGGGCATTTCAGCAAGTCTTCCAGAAATTTCTCTAAGAGCTTCGGCCCATCGAGAAGTTGAATCAGCCATCATAGACACGTTATAACCCATGTCTCTATAGTATTCAGAAAGGGTAATACCTACATAAAAGAAAAATAAGATCAATAAATAGCATGTAATCCGATGATAGTCTCACTCAACGCTTGCAAAACCATCTTAGAAAATAGTGTCCTCTTCAGAAACACAAAATACTTGGAAAAAGTCAGGAAAAGATAGAAAGAACGGATTACTAACTTCAACGATTTGGAAAGGTTGTAAGCAACTCATTAGAATCACAAAGCAAACTCTACACAATCATAAATGAAGACTTACGTATATTGTTAAAATGGAAGCCTATATTATAATGAATAGCACAATTGATACAAGAAGAGACTACCTTAACAAAAACGAGGAAAAAAAGAGTGCTCAAGTCCAAAAATTGAGCATAATAGCCTTTATAATTTAGGGAATTACTAGAAAAATGGATATGGAATGAGCGGAAAATAAAATATGAACAGACACAAAGGAACAGGAAGAACAAGTAATTAATTATACAAGGAGATCATATTTTGACTGAATTTTTGCTTTCAATTTCCACTAGAGGGGAGATTTTTGGATGTTTCCTTTGAGACGAGAAATTTCTCCCTCCTTCTTCATATAGACATGTAAATTGGTGGCCCCTGGTCACTAGAGAATTGGGCTAAATGATGCTTCCTATTTTGTATTTCTTCAATTATTGACCGATTTTCATGAAAGCTCGTCATTACTAGTTAAAACAAAAGAATCTATCAAAAGACATTCATATCTATATACACAATTGCTAAAGAGAAGTAAAAAAAATAAAATAATAATAACAGCTACATTTTGTAAATAAAAAGATATTTCTGCATTAGGGCTCAAATTTGTTTCTATACATTTTCATCGCCTCTTTCACATGCCTGTTTAACTTTCCCTAGGTACAAAAACTCATTTACTGATAATTACTCCTTGAGCATGTCCCTGACAAAAGATCCCAATCCCGTCTAGTCACAGACCTTCTATCCTGGCCCTTAATTTTGGACGTGCGCATCCATACACTATATGAAAGGGGCAATCAAGCAGAAGTATAATTTTTACTGCAAAGATTAACATGGTTAACAAGTTGCAAAAACAGCTCTTTATTCCTCTTGGATGTGGTCTCCTTTAACAGAACATAGTTACTGTCATGGTTAAAAGCAGTCACAGAGCTCGCTAATTCGAATACTCTTTTAGCTCATTTTCAAATTAGATAATGTAACATTTCCATGATCAAAAAGATGCATTAAATTTTAGAATAAGCCGTAATAGTTCCATTATAAGAGGGACAACGCTGCCCTGCTGGAACCCCCTTCTTTTCATGCTTAAATATCAATATACTTTTTGCTGAAAAAAATACGCAAATAGAAACCAACATAAGACTTATTCAAAAACTAAGAATTTCGCGGTGAATCTTCGAAACTTTGCACAGAAGGCCAGTTAGAGGCCACCATTTAAAAAAGTTCTAGCTGGACAGTATTATTGTTTGAATTTTAAATTCCTTTTATCTATTGAACGTTTATACTCATGCTTTTGGCAAAATCTATGCTGAAATTAGATTTGAGGCCTACAAGCGTATTATCTGTCCAGAACGTTGTGTATCTATACTAGCCACAGAAAGCAAATGAACATTTAAAGCTAAACATGAAACAAGTCAGTACACATCTTTCTATGACCACTAGTCAAACACAATTAGCCAGAAAAACAAAAACATATAGAGATTAAATATTTTAAGCACAGAACTAAAATGCCACATTGATTGCCTCGAAATAAACAGCTTTTTTTTCAAACCACATTGTCTTCCATTTAGAAAATCTTTCATTAGATAACTTACAGGTAGAGACATTTATCAAAAAGGTTCCTCACTTAATCATACACCTCAGAAGTCATTTAGAATTGTTTTCCAAAAGAATTAGTCAACTGTTTCAATAATTTAAAAAATAAAAAATAAGATGCAACCCGCAGCGGCGCATCATTTTTATTATTGATAACGTAACTCTACAAAAAGAGAAATACTCAGCATTTACTTTAGTAGATATTAAAAATACGAAAGAATAAATTTCGTAAAAAAAAAACAATTCATTTTAAAATCTAGACCCTCTTTAAAAAAATTAGTTTTGCATTTCTGTAGAAAAACAAGCACGTTAAATAAATACAAAGACATATAAACGCACAGAGACAAACTGATGATGTTCTCTTTACATGTCACTATATTTCTCCCAAACCCGCTCCCCCTCTTTTCTGCAATTACAATTCTATCTAATCAGGAGACTGTTTCATGGTACATTTTCCTTCTCCTCAGAGCAATTTCTTCTCTTTTAATATTTCTCTCCTTTTATTTCATTTTAAAAAGTATTTTGATTTAGAGGCATATATATGCTTTTGGACATAAATGAGGCAAGGGTTAACTTGTCAACTTAATTAAAAGAAAAAATTACCAGTATAAATAGAAGCTTCACGAGCAGCAACAGGCATGTTTGATGTGTTTGCAACGAGAGCTGTTCGCTTCATAATTGACTCAACCTAAAATAATTAGAAGCAAACACCTAAATATCACATATAAATAGATTCCAAACGCCAATCCACACTGAGAAATTGAGATGGTTTATATTTCCGGCAGACACAAAAAAAGTATGAGTATTCTCCTGCAGATATTGGTTATGAACTAAATAAATCTAAAAGCTATATTGGCCATATTTATAGAGTGCATTCTATTCACGAAGAAAAGTCACACGAGACTCGCTTAAAATAGTGTTCTATTAGCGTCTACAGTATTCCAAAGTCTATATTGCAAATACTACTAGTAGCAGTGCATTACAGCAGTAAGCCGACAGGTGAATACCCTTCCTTTAGCTCATCCTCTTATTAAGCTGCTGCCTTTTCTATCTCCTAGGAAGTGAAATAAATAAATTTACTTATTATATAAATAAGGTGCATACACACAAGAGGGGGCGGGGGAGGGGAGGAATATCCTTCACCCTAACTTCCCAAGCTGTTTAGCTACATAGTTACCTGTCTCTTCGTACAATTTATTTGTTATTTATTTTCACTTTTTTTTCAAATTCCCCCTCCCTCTTCCAGAATACATTCTTGCGTACATACCTGGTCCAAATAGAAAGTTTTAAGTAAGATGCATTAAACCCAGGAAAATTTATACTGAAAAGACTCAAAATACTTAATATATCTTTTTAATGAAGATATTCAAACACCACCTAGTGTCAATAATTTAAATTCTATTTTAAAGCCAAATACAGAAAATTAATAAGTTAAATTAAGACGTCACATGCCAAAAAAAATGTATTCGTATTGGAAGACTGGGACGTGTCAATCGACATGTGCTATTTTAGCATTTGTAAACCAAAAGCTTAATAAAGCAGATGAAGAATTGATGTTTTCTAAATAAATACAAAAGTACCCCGTGAATAAGTTTACAATTGTACCTCAATTTCTTTAACATTTTCAAGTTCCATGCAACTACACACAAATGATTTCCATATTAACAAACTATTTATAATATTTTCTATTACTGCTGTTCAGTCTATCACTTGAAGAAGGACAGGTAAACCTTAAAGCATGTAAAACTGTTCAGGGTTCACAAAAGTTACTTTACTGGCCATTCATAGCCAAATTTACCTTCTGAACTATGTTATTAAGACCAGAGTGAATGGCATGTAGAATAAATATGAAGTCAGTATTAGGGATCAGTCTATCTAATGAAAGGCCAATAGTTGAGATGTTGAAATATGAATATAAATTATGACTACCGAAACTCTAGTATAATCGTTGTTAAGTTGCAACTTAGAAAAGATGTATATATAACAAAAATAAGCCAACAAGGGCTTGTTACAGGTCAAAATCTAAAAAAGAAATTTGAATGGCATCCCATTACTTTTTCAAAAAGACAAAAGAAAAAAGTTGATTACGCAGAAATCCTCACAATCAATTCGAAACTTAAACCAAATATCTACTTACTGTAAATAAACAAAAGTTATTCTATTAGGAGTTTAATAGTAAATCTTAGCAGATGTCTTCCCTAGTGGCTGCATGCATTGGAGCAAGGCGTGAACGATGATCAATCCATTAAAACAGCCGTATCAATAAATGACGATTAACGAATTTAGAGATGGAACCCTTTAGGTAGCCATAATGGGACATTTTCAACCATGTGCCACTTTTTTTAAATTGTTTGAACTCGATTATTGTTTAACTGCCCACTTTTCTTACCATAAATAGAATTTAGAGGACGTTGTTTAAAATTAAGACCAGTTCCATATAAATTCACAAGGCATAAACGTTCCATTCCAAATGGCATTTCAAGAAAAGAAGAAACTAAATATAGAATAATTACTTCGGGTCATTATGGAAAAAGTGGGGTTGGAAAATAGCAATGCTACTTTGCAGTTTTTGTCTGAAAATACTATTTGTACATATAAAAATACTTTTTGCTCAAAGAAAAGCTGTTAAAACACAAGTTGTGCTGCTAAAGTGTCAGCGGCTTTTGGAATTCTGTCGAATTTTGCTATTAGCAACTTTGGAACTTTGTTCATACCTGACTTCGGGATGTATAAATCTAGCAACAGGCTGTTATAAACAAAACAAAAAGTTTACTTCGATATCCCGATGTTCATCTTTATGTCTTTCTTCTTTTTTTCAACCAGAAATAACATTTTTCTTAAATCAACAAATAATCACAGATGTATCTAAAGATTGCCAAGGGTCAGCGAAATTTGACAAAGAAGGCGCACACTTAAAGTTCTTCTTGAACAATACTCCCACCTCCTCATTTCGTCATCCTAGTCCTTACTAAGGTAGCATAGACTGATTTGAAAGGATCTAATACCATCGGGGAACTCTCTTCTAGTGGATTAACTAGGCCCTTGGAAAATTTTCTTGAGTCATGCTGCTAAATATGGTATTAGACATATCATTTGTATTTCCTTGTGTAGAGCAAAATTCAATGAAGATTTCCATACAGTTAAGTTTTTTAAAAAAAGAAGAAAGGGTTAATATCCTTCAGAGCCATTGCTGGCACATAGGGCGTCAAATCGACGGTCCGGTCGCAGGATCTTTTTACAGGGACAAGTGGCAAGTCTGTCGTCCAACCTTGCTGCAGCTGGGATAGATCTCTGGGTCTCCTATGTCAAGCAGCTGTCAAGCGGAGCGCCAATCCACTGTGCTGCCAAAGGGAAAATTAAGTTTTAAAGGACAAGTTAAGTTTGATTTTGGCAATCAAAAACCACCAAAAAACCACAGAAGTTACGCAAATAATTGAAGTCAAATAAAATCTTTTGTCGTTTCCTTATATAATCAGAACACAACAAGACACATGTAAACCTGTGTGACATACCTGACCACCTATTTCTGTTGTAAGCTCAGGAAAATCACGCAGTACTTCAGACATTTCGTTACCACGCTCTCCACATCCCACATAAATAATAACATCACTGTTACTATATTTTGATAAAGATTGTGAAATAACAGTTTTGCCACAGCCAAAAGCTCCTGGAATAGCAGTAGTTCCACCAAGAACGCACCTATAAACAATTCAAGTTATTAGTAAGCTAATACCCAAAAACTATCGAGCTTTGTTAAAATTTGCTGAAATAACTAAGTGGCGAAATACTTCTTCAATAAGCAAGACCCTTCGAGTTAAGCATTTTTTTTTCTACAACCTTGAATCGCATTCGGTGTTCCACTACAAAGTTTAAAATAAAACTTTAAAATGAATAAGTGTTAGTTATACAAAGATAGAAAATGAGCTTACAAAAATTTCAAAGTTTTATTTACCAGATCGACTTACTTTTCCTTCTTGAGAATAATACAACTCCAGTCACAGGGTTCAATTCGTCATAAAAGAAAAGAAAATCAAGAAAAACTCGAATCTATGGATATTTCAGCCTAAGACCGGACCCTATTAGGACCCTTTAAGACCCCACAAGATCACCATTGCCCCCCCGCCCCCAAACACTCTCTAAACCCCCAAAACGCCTACCGTGTGTATCTACGTTGCTGACTTGTAAAAGCAACTAAGAATTTTCCGCGACAATTTACAGCGTCCCAGGGTTACCTATCCTCGAGGCAAAAGAGCTTGTCTTCGACGTTTCAGAACCAATACTGACGTCAAAGATTGAAACGTTTACAACCATGAAACACCATGCACAAGGGCCAAGGTTACTTAAATTGGATAAATCTGAATAAAGAAGTACACTATTGTGTTCATTAAAGTCTAGCTGGTGGATTTGACAAATCCACCTATTGAACATTGTGTTCATTAGTAAATCCAAAATGTTTCGAAAATGCTTTCGAAAGCATTTTAAACTAGAAAAAATTCAAGAAGTAAGTAGAATCGCGAAAACTAGATCTGTATACTTTTCCATGTTAAGAACAAGAAGTTTGACATAACATCCGACCTATTTTGTTTTGCCAATGGAACTTCAAGGAACTACAGATTATACAAAAATAACTACAAATACCTACGTCCAAAGACCTATACCAAAAATCAGATTTCTAATCTCATCGGCGAAGTTAACAATAAGTTCTGAAAGCCTATTGTCCAGCATTAACTTTTTTCTCTTCTGATCAGAGAATTAAGGAGTTTGAGGAATGTATTGTCAGAGTCTTCATCAAGGTTCTCTCTGTTGATTGAAAGAGCACTTGCCTCACCTCTTATACATCCTATAAGAGTCGTCCTAGCCGATTGGCTAGAACGCTAGACTTGAAATCGTTTGTCCATGAGTGTAGGGGTGTGAGTTTTGGTGTCATTGGTTATTTGGTTTGGACCGGGGTCTGTGAGGTGACTCTATAGGCTCAGCCAGTCATACCAGCTCTAAATTAGTTCCTGGAGAAATCTGGGGAAGGTTAACAGGAAGGATGGGCAAAAGCACAGGATGGCTGGCCCCCATCCCCTCATTGCACTTCCTGGCTGAAAGGTCATGAAACGGAGATCAGTACCGCCGGTACGGACTGTAAAGTCCAGTGCTGTATTCTTTACATTTTTTTTTACCTTATATAAGTAATTGGTATAGATGATGTTATGTAAGTCGCTGACAATAAAAAGAATTTTTTTTACTTACAATATTCAGCTCCGAGAATAAAAAAAAAGAAGCGAAAATCAGCGAAAGCAGCCATCATATTTGAGAAGTAGGAAGGATAGAAACGGCGATCTTTTTTCTCGGCGGAATCATAGGCCCATGGGCTACTTTTAATTACAAGTTTTTTTTTTATTCATCAACGTTAAAATGTTAAAACAAACGTTAAAATGACTTACGAAAAATGTTAAAACAAACGTTAAAATGACTTACGGAAAATGTTAAAACAAACGTTAAAATGACTTACGGAAAGAGGGAATCTAGAACTCTTTGTCCAGTGAGAAGTGGATGGTTTGCTGGAAGTTTTTCAACCACAGGACGCGCTTGGCGAACCGGCCAAACCTGAAGCATGCTATATCTTGTCTTCTGTCCATCAAATTCCGTTTCAAGAATGTCATCCTGTATAAAATAAAATAATTTTCTATTTATCCTTAGTATCTTTCAAACTACTCAGACAATTTCTTCTGCGAGCAATGCGATGCAATTAAGTTACTCGATGGTATTCGATTTCTATAAACAAAATGGTAATGCAAAAATAAGATAAGTACAAAGTAAAACTTTTAGTCAAGGAAGAGAATAAAATAGCCTAAAAAAGCCAAAGTATTCCAGCTTCGCATCGGAAACCTTTACCAAAGGAACAAAAAAAAAAAAAAAAAAAAACTAGACTAAACAGTTAAAACTACAAAAAAATATCGATATTAAGAACTCCATACACAAGGAAAAAATTGCAAAAAATGAGGGAATTCTTTATTCATTTATTTTATTCACTGCCTTGATTAAAAATTGACCATTAAATTCCATTTCATTTAATTCAGAAACGGAATAGAAGTGTGGTCTAAAAATGAGTTACTCAATAGAATGCATTAGAAAGTTCACTTTCAATTTTTTTCTGTGCACTACAACTTCTAAGTTATTACTGATATTTTTATAAAACTTCCTGTTTAACACTTAATGCACATAGCAAAGATATGGGTATAGGGCACCAATAACTTCTTATTATTTTGCTCATAACAACCATGAAACCATAATTACTCAGACAAAGGATAGTTGACACTAAGTGGGCTTTGACCACTGCCCATTTATAGGATAAAAAGAGGATGCGGCACTAGACCCTTAAGGTCCAAACCGGCGGTGCTGATCTCCGTTTCGTGGCCCTTCAGCCAGGAAGTGCAATGGGGGACCTAATAAATTTGCTCTAAAGACACAGCTTAGCAGGAGAGACTGATGACAGAGGTGCAAGTGGGAAGGAAGAAGTGTAAGCAGGTAAAGAATTGCAGAGATACGAGAAGGTGGTTGATGACAACACTTATTGGTGAGTGACAGGGTGATTTGACAATAATAACGATATTAATGTCATATAGCCTTTGAAGGCTGAGTACATGGTTTTAAACTAGAGGGCGCCCCCCAAAGAGATGGAAACAACTTTAGATTGCTCAGCTTTCCACACCTTCTCAACCTGGCAGAGGATAGAAATTCATATAGGAGTTATATCAATAGACTGGTGAAAAAAGATGTCCCAAAATTACTTTCAAGGACGGATGGGACTTAAGTCAAGTAAGTCAATGTCAATGACAAGGTAGGATTCTATGGAACATCCTCCCCTAAGATGTTCCGTAAGACCCTACCCACTAAACATTTTTAGACATTCAGGCGTAAAAAATTAATTTTTAATGAAAGGAATCCTCAACAAAGCAATCCTTGTGGATTCAACCCTTAAGGCCAAATGCGTGAGTATCATGATTGAGATGATTTTCTCAGGGGGGGGGGGTTGTTAAAATAAGACAAAATCAAGTCGATTCCATCAAAGAATTGTCAAGTTCTCTAAAGGAGTCATTCGGACTTATCCTGGAAAGAGAAAGGTGCCAAATTCTTCATGTGTGCAACTTTGATTTTAAATTACTTAGTCAAATGGCAAGTTGCCCCTTTTTCTCCACTACACAGCACTGATCTTATGAGTACCAAGTTGCATTTTCTAAAACGGGCATCAAGGGCCAAGTCTTATCATCGTCATCTTTACTATGATCAATAATATCGTCGTCATCTTTACCAAATCGTCATTCTCATGGTGACGTTCATTACATAAAAATAATTCTAAAGCTTTATGCACCTAAATCCTCCCCCCCCCCTCTTCAAGCACACCCTCCAGTAATCAATTTTGAAAAGTTCTCTCCTTGACGCAACCCCTGCCCAGGGAATATTCCAAAATGTATTAACCCGCAAGAAATTTGTAATGGTAAGAAAAAGTTGAGGCTTTTTTTCAGACCAAATTATAGGATAATTATTAAATATTTTATGGCGGTGGGTTCTTATTCTGTTGGCTATATAATTGGGAGCTTTTATACATGGTTGCTGAGGTAAACTCAACAATCTAAACTTCACTTTGGCGAGGAGTTTCGAGTGGAGCAAAAATTTGTATTCTACAATTCAAACCTAAAACGTCCGAATCATGTACAAGGCATACATTACCCAGTAATTATAATCAATAACTCCCCAGCAAGACAAGAATTGTTGTAAAAGAATTTTTTTTTACCCACCACCATATAGAAATAAGCTGCGAACTAAAACTGTGAAACATAAAAAACATAATATCCACTATGAAACAGTAGGAATAAGAATACAGCTGAACTTACAGAAACAGTATAAGATCCCGGAGGCGCAATCCATGTTACAGTGCCTCTTGCCTTAGAAGACAACATCAGCCTGTGATCAACTAGACGAGTCTCTAAAACGTTCCCATAAACATCACCTCCAGTAATATGGCTACCAACCTGAAATGTCATTTGAGAACCTCAATGCAATACTTTAAGGACACAGATACTAGGTAATAACGAAAAATTAAGACACGGAATAAATAAATGATACCCAAATAATTGCCAAAAACCGTTTGCTAAGTTGTCTTCAATGGGAGGATTAATGGAGTAATTTATGTTCAAATGCACTTTGATCCTTCTAATCTGCATTCCACTGCTGATTCTCTTTAACAAACAGCTTAGCAAACGGTATTTTGAAATTATCCCAGAAGTATGAAAACAAAACTTTAGGTGGGATTTTTAGGTCTACAATCTTCAAAACTTAATTTATGTTATTTTTTAAACTTAAGAATGTAAGAAAAACTATCTGGTTTGATCACGGCAACATCTTTAAATGATGAATTTCCGAAAGCTATAATACGTTTTTAATGATGTTAATTTAAAATATATCATGACAATCATTCAATTTGAGAAGCTCAAACTGAAACCATAACATAGTCTTTATCAGAATACTTTCAAGACCATGTATGTGCCCCATCACGGCTTTGCAGAATCTGAAGCAATTGGGTCCTAGAAGGCCCATTCTACTTCTAACAGTGGATTTCCTGAAGCACCGATATCTGTGCTTCTATGCACTTTTCCCAGGGGATCTTGATTCTGAATAGGCGGAGATAACATTTGGCACTCCATAAGGCACGAGACTTGCTGCCCTTTAGTCTTTAGCTGTCTTTAATTATTAATAAATTAATAGAACTGTCGAACGATTCAAATATGTGGCACGTTTATATTCCCTGCTGAAATACCTCAATGAGCGGTCGCAACTAGTCCCTCAGTTCTATAGCTTAAAAATCGGTATGGTGTAAAGTAAATATTGGTGCAGTTCAAAAGGGCTCCAGGTTAAAGTAAAAAAGGCTAAAGTGATACATTTGAAACCTATAAAAGGAGACAGTGTCAATCCCCAACCCTTGCTAGCCTACCACTTCGACTGCAGGTATTCTTGGTGTGACATTCGTTGACGATTCTTCGTTTAACCCTCACACTACGAACCAAGTAAGAAAGGGCAACTACATGCTGCAATCCTTAACCACATTGCATCGACTTGGGTTTTCTATAAGGCAATTGCTACCTGCGTAAAGGTGTTACGTACGCCCTTTGCTCGGATACACCTGCCAAGTTTGGGGAACACAAGTCCGTGAGAATGACTACCTTAGCGACAAAACAAAAACACAACAAAACCGTCCTTAAAGCTTATCCTAAGAGCCAAGTATGTTACTTACGAATCTACCCTCGCAGCTCTACGATTCCTAGACCTTAAAGAAGGTAGGCAACACCAAATGTGCTAGTTTTGGCACTCCACACTTTTGAGTAATAGACACGTTCCCTACTACATTCCCTACTACCCTCGGCCACTGCAGTCAACATAAACACACGTCACAAGAACAAGTTTGAACCAGTGCACTGCAGGACAAATCCTTCCAGTGTTTCATTCTTTACTCCTTTTTTTACTAGCGTCATAAATCTTATCTAGTGTTTTAATTTGTTATAAAAATCAGCGCAAAATAGTTGCGGTGTTAGCCGTAACTAAGATAGCCATTTTTACTCAATGAATCTTGAATAAAAAGAAAGAGTTTGATTTATAATACAATTTGTTTGAATCCTCAAGGTGAATCATCCGGGCATCACGCACACGTTAACAGATTATCCAAGGAAGAATACAACTGAAAGCAGAATCAATCAGTTTCAAAGCAGTACGATTGAAAACTGCTTTAACAAGCCCTTATTTCAATTATTCAAGTAAGGTTTAAAGTCTTACCCTAATATTCCGACTTGGTTTGAAATCCCAAGTAGCTGTTCTACTCAAAGCTGGAGTGTTGATGCCACGAGGAATGTAGATACTGTGCGTCAAGTCGTGAATGCCCTAAAATAGAAAAAAACTTAAATACACAATGGAAAGTAGAAAAATTTATAATAATACAAAATATAAGCTAAAAATTACAACATGGCCCATTCTTGGACTTTCAAACCGTCATCAGAATTACCAATAGCACATTTTAATAGGGCTAGAACGACTTAAAAACGGATTTCTTTGAACAAACAGTGAAAATTTGCGAAATGAAAGAGGTAAAAAAAATACATACTTAAAATGATTCCTCCTACCTTTCTAATCAATCATTGCAGTCAGTTTATACATTAGAAACTAAGGAATCTGATAGATTCTGTCCTAGGAAGTTCATCCGAGTGCAGTCAACTCCAGGAATCCCATCCGAATACGACCCTGCTTTAACTTTCTTCATATTGCTTGTCAGATATGAAAAGTCATTTTTCTATTGAAGCTGATTTTACAGAAACCGAAACTTTAACATATTTATTGAGATGAGTTTTTTTCGTTCAATTGATTCTTTTTATCTGAAATATTGCATTTTCTTCCGATAAGACTTTGTTCCCATCTTATCAACAAGTTTTATGACTACAATTGCCATTAAAACACAAAAGACATAAAAAAAAACTTTTTGCTGCTGGGCCATCTTTGGTCTATTCTTACCTGAAAATCACGACTTTCTAAGATTTTTTTTTTGTAAATATAAAGTTATGAAATTTTCATTTATGTGATATAGTTAAGTGATGAGATTTTTAGGGCAGTGTCGCATTTTCGTCAGTGTTGCCATGTTGAGACGTTAAAATAAATAAGCAAAAATAATAAACTTACCACGCTTTTTGTCTATAAAAATGCAAATACTAACAATCTGTAGAATCCCAAAGACAAATAAAGCTTCAAAGGAAAGCTACAAATTCTTAAGCTGTTTTGAGCCATATTATTTTAGCTTTTATTGCTGATTTTTTTACTCGCGATTTTTTTCTTTATTTTAATTTGGCACCTGCTACCAGGAATACGCTAGATTAATCGAATAATAATATGATTTTAATTAATTCTGCGTAACTCAATAGAATTGTAATTGAACCGCAAACGAATTTCTTAGAAAAGAAATAATCGTAGTCGAATCGTAAATGTCAGTTTTTTGCAATTAATCTCTCAAAAGTGCCAAAAGAAAACAATTAACTAAAATATGTGACAGAAAGATGTTATTATTTCAGTTGTAGCTTGTTACTGAGAAAAAAATCATATAAATTGATGACCTAGGAGGAGCAAAAAGGCTTAGTTGCTTGATCGTATAGGGAACACAATCAAAGAAGGAGACGGCATTAATTCAGTCGTGGCCAATGTCTTGTCAGCTTTAATAGAAACAGTCAGATAGCCTTTAATCGTCTCCACAAGCACAGTTTCATTCTAGCCACAACTGAAAACGGTGAAACCCACAGTTAGTGACTGACCGTTCTATTCTAAGAATTTCCTGTTATTCTTCAAAAAGCATGTAAAATGGTGGACAAGACCTAGTGTCCTTGCTTGAGCCAAATGAAGAACTTACAATTAGAGTTCAGTCGAATGAGGTGACACAATCATTCATTTTTGTCCCATCAATAAGGGATCTGATGAGCTTGCTTCAACGAGGGTCAGAGAGCTATCCGCGCAACAGACTTGTTCGTAACAAAGCCAATTCAATTAAAGAAGCCATGAGCAGAAGAGTACCAAGTTAAACTAGTGATAAGAATACCATCCTTACAACAACACATGATATTTTTTCGAGCTCTGATGCTACTATGTACTCGAAGGAGAGGAAAACCATTCCCTTTTACAAGCTCCTTTTGAATCTGTGACGGTAAAAGCCAGAGATAGGAATAAAATGGGCCCTGGAAATGATTGTGTGCCCTGGCCATCAAGGTGTACTTCCTTTTTGTGTTTCGAGAGATCAAAACCCATATTATTCACTGACCACCCATGCAATATCTAGATTAGCAGCTATGTTACAAGGACATAAGCCCATGGGTCTGCTGGGAAGGAAACATAGACAAATATCATACCTTGGCACCTTTAGGAAGAAAACCCTTAAATATCCCGGTGTCAAGAAGGTGTTCAGTGTTTGATGGAAGATTTTGGTTCTACGGAGGAAACGACTAACAGCAAAAAGCTTTTTAAATCTTGTCTTTTTTTAAGTGTAATTTCTGACATGTTTGCTATATTTTCTAGTATATTTCTACCACATTGAATTGAAATATATCTGTAATTGAATTTGACATTATTGTAAAACTGAAAATGCTTGAAAGAAATTATGGAAGACCATAATTGAAATGAATTTGCTCGAAGGTGACATTGGCCAATCCAAGTAACCTGTCAATAGTGAAACCCTGCCTGCTACTATCTATTGTGTAAAAACTGCAAAACTGCATATGGAGGCATTTTCCATTAAAAATCGAACATTTGAGTTTCCGCTTAACACATTCAATTATATTTCATTTTCACTGTCCTTGATACTTCAAGCAATTTCTTCAAAGACAAGTGTCTAGCAGTTCTTCTTGTCAATCTTTGGTACTCATGCATCTGCGTCATCTTTAGGTACATTCATCACTATGGCCTTAATACCCTAGTCTTGACCTAGTTCAGACCTTACTCAGATTAGTTTTTATCTTTTACAGATTACACCTGTGTAAGTTGGTGTTAACCCAATAAGCCAGATAAATGTTTTAAATCAAGTTTTAGTCTGAAGAATTTCTTACAAGTTTCTGCACAATAACACAGTTTCTTGTATATTTTGTTCATTTACCATGATTGACGTATTATAAGTATTAAAAGCTCTGTCCTTGAATCCCCTGTTTTATTCTACTTCTGCAGTAGGTTGTACCTCTGCAGTTTATATTTTGTCAACGGTCCTGCATCAGATTTTTTGATTATCTTCCAAGATCAAGAAACGAAACCAGGGTTTTAATATACATTTAAAAGCGGCATTATTATCGGGGACATTGACTGCGATACGCAATTCGACAGAAGAAACCCCTTAAGCATACCTATTTCAAATCCAGATCAAATGCCTAAATAAGCAGCAAGCTTAGACATACAGTCCAAAAGTACAAATAGCAGGCTATCAGTCCCGTTGTAGACACTCTTTTGCTAATTACCATAAAAAAAATTGTACATACTTGTTATCAGCCACTAAAACAAAATGAACTTCTCCGAATGATTGGAAGCGAAAAAAAGAAAAATGAAAAAGATAAAGACAATCCAACAAACATACAAATAAGATGGAAACAAGGAAGATGAAGGTGTCTGTACTTTGTCCAGAGGATACAGGACGGTCCTGCCCATTATTCATCTGCTTCTTAAGTTACCAAGTCATTTCTACTTATGAAATAAAATGCAGGCAGAAACGGAGCAATCCTTTCCCACTGAGTTGTATAGCTGTGTTGTAATTATTTAAGTGATTTTATGATATACCCACCAGTGATTTTATTAGACAATATGTAATACAAGGGAGAAAAAAAAAGCAGAACGGGACATTTGAAGAAATTGAGCTAGGCCAGGTTGTTTGGAGATATATTAAAAATAACAAGAGTGTTTCAAGAAATGCCTCCAAAGCCAAAAAGGAGCCCAGGCATCGATTTTTAAAGATGATTGCTTGAAAGATTTGAAAATAACGAATCCTGAATACAACTGTGTTCCATAACCGACTAACCTAGCTAATTTGTTACTGTCTGGTAGAGTTACATTTTTCTATTGTCACTACTAGTCGTTGTCAACCTATTTTATGTATTTTTCCATTTTCGATACTTGTTTACAAGTACTAGGAATTTAGATCCTTTAAAAATACCAAAGATAATATGATAACTAATTCTCAGTACATTACATCCAACGATTTTTTTTTTCATGGGATTATGTTATACTGTTTTACAAACCAATTTATCGAATTTAGTTAAAACAGTAGAACGTTACTGCTTTTTCCTTGAGAAGACAAATTAATCATACTCAGCATTTATTCACAAATTTCTGGGTTGAGTGTCTTTACCTGCAAAGGACGTTGAATACCATCAAAAATTGAGGTCATAATACCAGGACCTAGCTCAACAGACAAAGGCTTTCCAGTTCTTAAAACAGGGTCACCAACTGACACACCTGATGTTTCTTCATATACCTAAGATAAAAAAATTATTAATTCAGTAAAACAATAAAATTACCAACAAAAAAAACATTTTAGAAAGTGCACATGCTCACAACTAGGGCCACCAAGAGGGGGGATAGCAAGGCCCAAGTTCCATGGTGGTCAAAGAAAGAGCAGATCATAGTTTTTCTGTAGCTTGACAGATTTATAGGTAAAAATTTTCAAGCATTCCTTTTTTTGCTACATAAATTAGTAAGACTTTAATTAAAACTTGAACAAAATTAAGCTAGACCCAAGCGAGGATTGATGATCGTCTCAAAGGTTTCTAATTCATTATTCAAATGTTTTCAGGACTTCTTTTCGTATACAAAATGTATTTGGAAAGCTTTTTTTATACTGGGGTCTATACAAAATTACCTGCTTTGACAGGTCTGATAGAATTAGCTTTCCTATTTAATAAAAAGAGGGAGGGGGGGGAGTAAATACGGTTCATCCTGTTGTAGTCCATAATTTGAAACTAAAGACATCTACATTCTGACATCTTACATATTCACCCAAATTCTCCTTTTTTTGTCCAAGAAAATAATGCTCTGATCAATCACTGTATAGTATTTTCTACTAAGTGTGCCTCCTTTCTCACACGGTTAGGTAGGTACGCGTCCAGGAGGCCATAGGAGCCCAGAATCCCATCCAAAATCTCTATAAGATAATTTCTTATATTTTCTATATAATCCAAAAGTTCTTTAATTTTTCAAATTCATTTTGTGTTATTTTTGTTTCATTATCATTCTATATTATTCAAATTAAAGTAATAGATTTTAAAGGATCCTGGGGTACTACAAGGTTCAGAACTTATTTTAGACTGGGGTCTATACAAAATTACCAGCTTTGACAGATCTGACAGAATTAGCTTCCCTGCTTAATTAAAAAGAGGGGTTAAATGCGGTTTATCTTGTTGTAGTCCAGAATTTGAAACTAGAAGACATCTACACTCAGACATCTTAAATATTTACCAAAATTCTCTTTTTTTTCGTCAAAGAAAATAATGCACTAACCAATCACTACAAGGTTTTTTCTGCTAAGTGTGCCTCCTTTCTCACACGGTCAGACAGGTACGCTACCAAGGGCCATAGGAGCCCAGAACCCCATCCAAAATCTCTAAAAGATAATTTATTATCTTTTTATCTTTTTTAATTATTTATCTAGAAGATAATTTATTATATTTTCTATATAATTTACACGTTCTTTAATTTGTCAAGTTCATTTTCTGTTATTTTTGTTTCATTTTTATTTTATTTTGTTCAAATTGAAGTCATGGATTTTAAAGGATTCCGGGGTACTACAAGGTTCAGATATTTTTTTTCTAGCACTCTTGATTTTGTCTTATATACGGTGAAATTTTATTTGCGATTGAACAATTTATTTTATTTTCGCCGAAGAAAAGTTTTCAAGTGAAACTAAAGCAAGGGAAATTCATTTTTCACACAAGGCCTAAAGCTAGTCTAGGCCATTTCCAGTCGTTCCCATTAGATTTAAAAGCCAGTAAAACACCCTACTTAACTTTATTTTCATCTTATATTGCTCAATCTTTTCTGTCTATTTTCTTTTCCTGTCTTTTTAAAGAAGTATTTTTTTATTTCTTGTGGTTCTCGCACTGTGGATGTAATGGGAAAAGACCAGGGTATTCCTCAGCTGCTGATTCTATCACTCGAGACAGATTTATGCAACTACGCACAAACTTCCACATCCGGGACGATATACTCGTCAAACCAATCGGGCATCCTCAAGTTGATCCCGTTAGGAGAAATCTACAGCGTGGATGAACAGATGATTCCTTTCAAAGAAAGAATCGAGTACAAACAGTACCTAAAGGACAAGCACCATTCGTGCAGAGTAAAGTTGTTCACTCGTGTGGGTATAAATGGCGTAGTGTACGGCATTGAGATTTACACTGGGAAAGGAACCGTTGCTGCTAGTCCATTGGGACAAGGTGCATATATTGTACTGTGTCTGGTATAGAACATGCCAAAGTTCATTAACTATGCTGTGTTTTTTGACAGCTTCTACACCTCCATCAAGCTCATCGAGAAGCTAAGAGATGAATATGGAATTGAGTGATGCAAAAACCTTAGAAGCAACAGGATGAGAGGAGCTGTCCGAGAGCGAAATGAAGAAACGAAGGAGGAGTTAAGCAGATTGGAGAGTAGAGACACAGTCAGGTGTCCGTTGTAAAGTGATAACCAAAAGCTTTCAAAGTAATTATATTGCTAAAGGAAAAAAAATGCAAGTGAAGATATAATCTTAATGGGTTCCCGTTTTTAATGATTTATTTTGTGGTCTAGTAAATTTTGGGCAACTTAAAATTGTGAATCGAATGTAATAAACGCTAAAATAGCTTACTTGAATTGTGGCCATATCACCTTCCAGACGAATGATTTCACCAACTAGTTCATAGTAGCCAACTCGAACTAATTCATACATGGCAGATCCAGACATCTTCTGGGCTGTAACAACTAGAAGGAAAATTTAGCAATTAGTGCAAAATAAAATGGTCCCATTGCAACTGAAGAATAAAACAGCAGGTAATTTGAATCTTTAACAAAAAGTATTAGTATTTCAATGAGCTTCTTACCAAGAGCTATTTTACTACTATAGCAATATTAGTACTACTACTTACTTTCTGCTTTAGAAGAATAATTTGTTGCTAAACAGTAAAAGAAGATGGTGTGTTGTAGCAAAGAAGCTCCAGGCATTTCTTGACATAGTAACATGTATGAATCACTTATTCTAATGTGCAACAACTGTTTATTCTAGCAATAGTAGCAGATCATAGTTGATTTCCTGATTAGACCAGTTAAAAGCAAGTTTGAATATAAAACTACAAATTTTTCTTCTATAATTCCGTTTTCTAGTTCCAAAGATTCACAAAGAATCTTTCCATTATATAGGGTATATGCATAACAATGTTGGTTACTTTCAAATTTGTCTATTCTTGGACCTGAATTTACAAAAAAATAGTTGCCCTAAAGCCAAATTTTATTCCATATTCAAAAATGTAACCAGAGTTTTAACAGAATCCAAAACAGATGTATAACCGGTTTTCTAACCTTTAATGTTGGCTTTTTGATAATGCAGACTTGCCACAAAAAGCCTGACATCAATCAACCCAAAACCAACAACTTTCAGAACAATAGTTGAGTGCTTTACTACAGTAATATGCTGCCCAGTTTAGAGAACATGCCATCAAGCCAACTTGTTCAGCATCCAATTGACAAGGTTCCTCATTTTAATTTTATTCTATATTATGATATCTGATAAAACAAATACTTCAACAGTTCCAACTATTCAACAATTAAACTAAAACTACCTGGCCCAGAAACAGCAAACACATAGCCAAATTTACTTTCTCTTTCTTCATCTCGGATTTTTGGCATCTTTGCTGCATTATCCATTGCTCCTGCCTGAAAGTGAAAAAACGAAGAGATCAGATATTCTTTGAAAAACATAGTTTCAGAAAATCAAAATATGAGGCTAATAGCTAAGTTATTCAGGGCTTCATTGATAGATGCTTTTGTTAGTAGTCCTATATATGTTTACATTCTAAAACTGATGAAGTTTTTGATGTTTTATTGCCTGCTACTCTATGAAACATTCAGTGGCAAATCTTCTGACTATTGTATGTTTACATCAACCAAAACATGGTAAAAAATGTAGAGTAAGTGGCTAAAATTTCTATCAATCCCCGTCCCTTACCATTCGTATGATTAGCTTGATTTCTCCTAAAAAAATACAGCCAGAAACAACAATGAGGCATTTTAACACAAGAATCCAGAAAGCTGGAGCATAGACAGGATTCTGCTTGAGGGGGTTTCAACTTGTTTTGGGGCACAAAAGGACCCAGATTTTTGCCCTATTTCAAGCATAGTTATATGTTCATTAAACTGCATTTAATAAAACTTACAACTGCGAAAAAAACTCCTTAGCTTGTAACAAGTTTAACTCTATAAAAAAAAATAAGCTTTCTTTTATCTTACACTTGTCTAAGCTTAATAAATATGCTACAAAACAAGTCACTTCCATCTCATAAAAAAACAATAGGAACATGTGAATGTTATCGACAATAAAATTAAAAAAAAAGAATAAAAAAAGCTAAATTTTTGCAAGATAAATTAAGAAATAAATATGAACAATGCTTTCCTGAGAAAACGTTCAAGCGGTGCAACACAGATCATCCATACATAACACAAAAAATTAAAGATTTGATTCAGTATAAAATTCAACTAAGAAAAAAAGGGAAAATAGGAAATGCTAATATGCTCCACAACAAAGTATGTAAAATGACAAGAAAAGCTGCGACTGAGTATTACCATAAAAAAATTGATTATCTTTTTGAATCAAAGCCTAGCATGTGGTATAAGGAAATAAAACGAATTTGTGGCAAAATCCCCTAGTGGTGTTGATTTTTGTTCAGATTCTAACAATGAAACAGTTGCTAACCAGTTAAATGGTCATTTGGCTAGAATAATCCAGTCTTTGCCGCGTCTTGATGTAAATAAAACGAACCTAGAGTATCAGAAAATTCCACATGATGGCGTACCTTTACCTACTATTTCTGAGGATCAAGTTTTTAGTAAAATAAAGAAACTTAAACAAATTAGCATAACTCCCATAGACATTCCGATTGAACTTATTAAAGCATTTTCTGACAAATTGACTAAGACACTAACACAAATTTTTAATTGCATTACAACTTCTTCAGTTTACCCACAAATATGGAAAACAGAGTATGTTACTGCAATCCCTAAAAAAGATACTGAACTTAATTTCGATGGTGTTGGCCAATCACTTTGACCCCCTTGTTCAGAAAAATATATGAAAGTTTTGTAGCAAATTGACTAAAGCTGAAGTTGAACCACTCCTTGATCCTCATCAGTACAGTAACAGAAAGAATACATCAACATCCCATTATCTAGTCAGTCTTTTACATTTTATTTTTAAGCATGTTGATGAACCTGGTAAATGGCTAAACTTAATAACAATTGATTTTAAAAGGGTTTTAATTTGATTGATCATAACATTTCAATTTCTAAGCTTCTATTTGAATTTAGAGTGATTGTTGCTGCTGTAAAAATGATTCAGAGTTTTTCAATAAATAGGTACCAAACTTCAAAATATAATAATTCTTTATCTGAACCCGATCCAGTTTTTAGTGGTGTACCTCAAGGTACCAATTAGGGTCCTATTTTTTTCTTATTCATGCTGTGATAGTAATTTTTAAAACAAAATTCTATTGTATTCTATTCTAAAAAAAACTCTGGCTATCAACACAATCCCTGTTACAATAAATAGGCAGTGGCAATGAAAACTTCTTGCTGTCAGATCTGCATTGGCTTTTGGTGCACCTGATTAGATGCACAATATAGTGTTAAGAAGTATTTGTTATTTTTGGAAAACCAAGTCTTGTGAAAATTACCAACCAACTAAGATATACGGACATGAAGGGATGACAGATGGAAGCATCAAACTGTCTACTCAATGTATTGCTCTCCCCCTGCAAAATCTGTATTTAAAAATTTTGCCCTTTTCTTGCAAATTTCATCTGCTTTTCAAAAATACAATTCCTATCATTTAGTACTTTAGGATTACATTTAGGACTTTAAGCCATATCAAACCATTTCCCCTAAATTTAAGAAATAGATTTCAAATCTGTAAAACTTTGTAAATCAGGATTGAGCAAAGCAGAGCCAGATCAAGATTTTTCCTCCAGGGGGGGGGGGCAGGTCAAATGTCGATTTTGCCAGCCACTGCTACACCATTAATACTTTAAATATTAAAAATTTTTTTAGGGTGAAAGTGGAATATATTTCATGGGAAAATAATACTATTGGTATGTATTTATTACATATGTTATCTATCAAAAGTGCTGATTTTATCAACTCACAATTTATTTTCCCTACTTTTGAAAGATGCATAGACCTAACATTACTGATCTAAAAAAAAAACTTTGCTCCCTCAAATGTAGCCTAAAGATTAAGCATAGTAAAATGGTAGTGGGTTAGGTTAATCAAATATAAAGTATAAACATTCATGAAATGTATATTTATGCAATATAACTATCAAACAGTTCATGGTAACAAACTGTAAGTGGGGAGCAATTCACCCCAATAGTAGCCATGACTCCAAAAGAAAGAATTTTGACAACAATAGATACATTGAAAGAATCGGCTTTTTATGCTGATGCCAAGTATATTAAGTTCATGAAATTTAATATTGCCCATCAAAAGCTAAGACCCTAAGAAAATTTGCCTGATTAAAAAAAAAAATGGTGGAAACACCTTGAAAAAGACATAGGATCTTAATGAAAATCACATCATCAGATTCAGTATGTTAGAGAACCTAATTGTAGAGGTTTCAGGCCCCTTTCTGCAAAAATCTATGTTTTTTTCCTGAAGAAAGATCATGGATGTGTGTGTGTATTTTTTTTCCAGGGGTGACGGTTATAGAAGATTGGTATTAATGTGCTGAATTAAAGTTGTGTTCACCAATCACTCAAGCAATTTTACATCTGCAGAAGTGATGCTGATGGGGCAGTGATTTTCAGTGTAGTCTTTATGCCCCCTTTTTTAGATTAGAGTGGTACATGACATATTCTAATCAGAGGGTAGTTCATTGTTTGGGGATATTTGAAAAACAAATATCATCTTTTCTTCGAAAAAAAAAAATTGATATGGCTTAAAATCCTGCTGAGATCATTGGAACTGTGTTTTTAAAACTTGAGCCAAAGAAAACAAGACCAAAAACACAATATTAAGGTAAAATATTGTGGTCAGAAATTAGATAATCTAAGAATCATATGAAAACAAAGGATTCTATTGATATATGAATGAAGTTGAAACATTAAATGGACAAATATAACAAAAATAGAATAATTGGTTTTTAAAAAAAGAGGTTATTGTGGGTCAATTAACTAATAATTTTCTGTGTTTAATATTGAACAATTTTGATAATAACTACATTAATACATGGCTTAGATTTTTATATCTATATATTTAATTTCAATTCATCTTTGGTAAAAAGATGTTAGGATTATATTCTTACATAGTTCTTGTCAATCAATCACTGGTCTTTTACTGTATCTTAGTATAGGCTAGACTCATCAGTAAATCTGGAGACAATTCTACTAATTACAAAGGGGCAAAGTAAATTCGCTACTCAATGCCTTTTTATGCTCTTTTTAAATATAATAATTGTTTCCCTTGTAAATCTTACTTAAAGCCCAAAGTTTTACCTTAAAGTTACACTTAATTCTTTTTACTTCTTGACAAGAGAAGGTTTGGGAAAAAATAGTAGTAACATTATATTCCTTATTTTATGCTTCTTTTTAATATAATAGCCATTACTCTAAAAATGCATCACCACTATCCTCTTCCCTGGCCTGCAAAAAGTGGAGTAGCACAGCAGCCATGCTAATTGACAGTTTTCACAGCCCAGTGAAGCTTCTTGGCAGATTTTGTCTGAAAATGCCAGTGCTTTCACTATCCCCAAATTTGCCAGCAGTTTTGAAACTTTGTCAAGTTCTGCTACTGGCCACTTTGGAATTTTTTGCATACCTGCCCCTCCCCCTGAAAGTCCCATATGTCCTATGGTCCTAGATAATTGGGGTAAGACCCCCAGACCTCAGCCAGTTTCTAATCTTATACAGATTTCCTGATTAAAAAGTATCTTTCCTACATATAGATAATAGGCTCCTAATATTGTACAGTATGTATATAGATTTAGATTGTTGGGATTGGACAATACTCAGGACTAGACTGGCTGAGATTGGCTGACTACAATCTTTAAAAAATTCTGGTTTTTCAATATTTCAATTTAGACAAGTTATCCCTACAGCCTAGCCTAGAAATTATGATTATTCTGTTTCACAATAATTGTCTTAGATTAAACCTGTGCAAGGCTGACTATATCTGTGACTGGCTAACTTACCCTATATTTCATTGTTGTTTATCATCTTGTGATACATCATGTATTCTTTGTTAAAATAGGCTTAACGATTTTTTTTTTTTTTACTTGCAAAAACCACTCTATGTAAGTGATTCCAATAGAATTGTTGGAATTTAGTGTAACTCTAAGGTCTGTTTAAAGTCTTTAAACTGGACTTGCTAGTAAAGTAATTATATTTGGAAAAACTATAGAAAAAGCTGTGAATATATAAAAGTTGGCCACTTCCAAAGAAAACATTATAAACACACAAAAGCAGTTTTACTGCAATCCTTATTCTATCAGTTTCTAATTGTTATGGTCATTTTTCTGACAATTTAACCTGATGGCCTCAGGTATAGCCCAAGAAATACCTTATATAAAAACCTAAAAGAATGAAACTCTTAAACATTAAAACAATGAAATTCTTACTTCATAATATAAAGGATGTTTGCATTAATCACATTATTGTGCTTACCTCATTGTTATCATTTTTTTTTCTAAATCATTTCAAATAATATTTTATATTTCATTCCATTGTAATTTACTAGGGCAAAAGCTAAGTTTCGTCAAGTCAAGACTATTGACACCATGGGCATAGAAAAGGGGGGCAGCTGCCCCCCTAGAACTTCAAATTCACACCAGATAACTTTTTGTATGTTGGATTTTTCTGTTGGATGTTCACTGGTAGATGGTTGAAAAAGCTGAAAATCAACAGAAATTTCCAAACACCATTTCCAATATTGATATTTATGTTTTGATATTCAATATTGATTTTTGGTCAAATATATATAGATAGGAGATGGTCCACAATCAGCAGGTTTTGACATTTTTAATTCTCCAGGAATTGATTCAAGCAATAAGAAGTTGCAGATATGCAAAAGCATAGGTAACTCATTCAATACCATTCTTGAAAAATACCACTAAAAATACTCCACCACTGTTTCACCTGGGCCATCCCAATACTGGTTCAGACACCACTGGCTTACATTTGGCCACCTGATAAAAGAAACAGGAAAGTGGCCAGGGAAATATTAAAACTTGTTTTTTGGCTACAAAATTATGAAAGAATATGGAAAGTATAAAAAAAACTACAAGATCAATTTCAGTAAGGTTTAAAAAAAAAAACTAAATATTAATTTCGAATTATAAATTGATTGATCAGCACCAAAAGTAAGCTGTTCTGTTAATCTTGATGTTCTACCTGTCAGTGGTTGTAGTTATGTTTCAACTTCTGCCTTTAAGACACTACCCATCTTGTCAGTTAGTGCAAAGTCTCTTACTCTGATCTCCTTCAGAAAGTAGACCTTAAGTTCTTCCATTGCTGCTTTTTGCTAATGATAATATAGTGAACAGTATTCCCTTTCTTACTCTTCTGCTCAACCAGAATGTAATCACCAGCCTTGACTTTCTCAATGTCAAACTGGAAGTTGCTGGTAGGGTGCTCATCATCAATGTCCTAACTGGAGTCTGAAGGGTTGTTGTATACAGGCTCATCTATGTCAGAATCATCACTCCAACTACAACTCTTATTACAAGAAACATGCCTTTTGCTTTTTAGCCTTTTTCCTTCTCTTTCTTTCTTACTTTCCAGGACGAGGGCTTTCTTGGCAGATACAGCTTTTACCCCAGCAGCAATAAATTCTTTCACAGGGGTGTCAGTGAGCACTTCTGACTTTTTCATATTTTTTTCCTGTGGATTTTTTATATCGGGCCTTTTGGAAAGGGGTTTGTATGGACAATCTCTTTTAACAAATCTTCTGTTGACCTTAGTTTCTCATTTAGAGATAGAACTTGTGCAGCACACATTTCAGGTCTGAGTTAAAGAATCTAAATGTCACACAGGACTTGCACTGAGCATAGAAATTACCCTAGTGAGTGCTCCACTAAATATGGTAGGCATTCTGTCTGAGAAAGGGTCCCTTTTGGAAAGGGGTTTGTATGGACAATCTCTTTTAACAAATCTTCTGTTGACCTTAGTTTCTCATTTAGAGATAGAACTTGTGCAGCACACATTTCAGGTCTGAGTTAAAGAATCTAAATGTCACACAGGACTTGCACTGAGCATAGAAATTACCCTAGTGAGTGCTCCACTAAATATGGTAGGCATTCTGTCTGAGACACATGACAAGAGGAACTCATAACCCTCTGTTGGTGGGGTAGACCCCACTTGCTCTGAATCTACTAATTATATTTTCAGGAGTGAAAGCCTTTGGATATGCTTTCCCCAGCAGCTCAGCAACATTATACACTAATATAGTTCTACACTTATGGACAGTCATAAAAATTGCAGCTTCCTGGTTTTTATAGGCCTTAAGGAGCCCCATGACTGTCCTTTCTAGAGGCTGTAGTTTGTGAGTAGTGTGGGGAGAGACAGTTAAAAGTAGATACCACTATTTTTTAGCCAAAAGTAACACCACTATTTTTTAGCTAATTCAAGCAATTCAATGGTGTATTTGCTGACCTGGTCGTCTATTTTCAGAAGTACAGGTGACTGTTTGGAGGATTTGACTTTATTGATCAAATGCTGCAAGTAAAGCAAAAAGTGGGAGGCAGTCATCCAGCAAGAAGTCTTTTCTGAGCCAATCGTGATGGTTCCTGGTAAAGCTACCTTGAGTAAAATTTCTGGACACTGTTCTCCAGGGAAAATAGGTAGAGGAGGGACTGTGTTCCCAATGCATTAACACAAGTACAAATCGTGGTCAACTGACTTCTTTCTGCTAATGCAATTTGTCAACATTCCAAATGCCTTGTGGTGTGAAATATGTGTATAGATAGGCCATGCTCAAGGGTGTCAAAGAAAGCTCCTACAGCATGAGGGTTGAAAGCAGTTGCCTGTCCTAAGCTTGTATGTTCTGGTATTCTTACTCATAGAGTTTTAAGGCAAGCCATAATACCACAGTACCAATATTTACCTATAATTCCTCCCCTGTCTCCACTACCTTTGCATTTCTACTTATGCAATACTTTTATGCTCTTAGTAATGGCATAAGTTTATGCAAGTTTACATGCTTCTAGGGGAGTACAGTCAAAATACATATCAGCTATTGTTTCCAAGTAAGTTTTTAATCCTTTTTCTTGTTCTCCTGTAAATATTTATCATGTGTTGTAATAAGCTGTAAAGAAACTCAGGTCCAGACTTTGTAGAGGGATATTCAGCTTCTCAACTTTTTTCATGTAGTCTTGCAGTATTCCTCTAGGGAAACCCATGACACTTGCAGAGAATCGAACAGACTTTTTGTCAACTAAGTGTGATCCAATCTGATATTTTTGGTAAAAGTATTAATCAAGGCCAGACATTTTAAAAACATACATGGTCATCTATCAGAGCTTTTATAATCCACCACAAGTCCCCACCCATAGGTTTTTTTATTGAGATTATTTGCTTTGGCTAAATGTGGGCCATGCTGATAAAGTAAAAGTTCAAATAAGAATAAAATCCTTTTAATAGACAGTTTCACAAACAGTGATAGAAATTCACAAAAAATACCAGATACTTATGCAGTGACCATCATCAGTAGTAAAACTAAACTAAAACAACTTTAAACAATAGTTTATATATGAAACCAAACAAAACTACATATTGTTTAATTCTCTAATTATTTTCAGAGCAAAGGTGGAAGCTAACGTCATTGACCTTCTTGGATTTGGTTCATTAGCATTAGCTAACGTCATTGACCTTCTTGGATTTGGTTCATTAGCATTCAATGATATAACACTTGGACAGAGGTCAACTGCATTGGGTGGATTGAACTTTATTCTGTCAGATTTTAATAAATTACTGTAGATAGAGTTCAGCCCAAATTCACCTGTGTCACAGTTCAAAGCTATATTCTTGAATAAAATGTTCTTTATTTCAAGAGTTTAACAAAAATTTTGCTTTAAACCCCCAGTCCCAAGATATCAAAGAGACATTATCAAACAAAATAAAATGGAAGGCAGTGTGGTCTCCAAAATTATCTGTGGGCCATGCTGATCATGGGCTGCCCCCCCCCCTATTTTGATATTTATTACTGCCTAACTTTAAACTTTTGAATTAAATTCTTTGAACAACAAACTGTTACCTAACCATAATGGGATTTGTGTCAAATCACTTGTATTGTGTTTATGTTTTCTGGAAATTGGAAGTAGGATAGTGGGTTTATCATATTATAGTATTGCTGGAAAAGTAGAACATGGAAAATGCTAAGGGCCAAGGGTAAATTTTTGCATTTCATATTATTGACTTATGAAAAAAGTAAACATACCACTTGATGCCTTCTTTTATGCTCTTTCCAAATATAATAATCATTTTTGCCTCAAATACCCTGAATTGGCAGCAGCATCATTTCAATATTTCATATAATTTTTAAAACTTCAGAATATACTATCAACACTGTCTTCACTAAATTGTGAAGTTCTAAGAGATCTTGTGGCCTATTGCCTAAAGAGTCAATGACTCTTCTTACAAGATCTGTTTGCAAGGCAAACAGGGTTGTGTCAATGCAAATTTCTTTGTAATGCACTGCCACACTAGCTAGTCAGCTCATCAAGATCTAATGCAGAGATTGACTCTAACAGTGAAAGAGCATTTGTGAAGTGGCTTTCAAACTCACAGCACAATCTGTCTATCACAAGAAAATAATCCTTTCTGAAAGCATCTTTAGTTGATTCTGTCACTTCAGCATGGTCACTTTTTCCCAAAGTCAACACAGTGACAAAATCAGACAAGCTGGAAGCTACTTATTGTGCATGCTTTGGTCTTTTTCATGAGGAACCAGAATTCTCAAAATTTTGCAAAAGGTCTTCAGTGAGGCCACACTCACAAGAAAATTCTTTTGCTTTATGAAACATTACCCAGACACAAGCAACCAGATGATGTTGCTAGTGTTGAGTTTTTGCCACCACTAGGAAAAAGTGATCATTTGGTATTGGTGATATCACTAAACTGTGTTGTAGGTTTTTCTGATATGCCAAATCATTCTCCCAATTATGATTATGATAGAGGAAATTACATTGCATTTTCAGATTATATTTCATCTCTTTCTATACAAGAGGAGTTACAGCAAGGTAATGTCATCATTGATGCATCCTTTGATTTTATTAAGCAGGCCCTTATAGAAGGTAAAGATCAATATGTACCAATATATACTAGTAGACAGTTTTTCAAAAATAGACAGATCCTTCCTTGGTATATTGTACAAATGCTAAAAGAAAAAGGTGATAGGTGGCGTGATCATTTAAGATTTAAAACCTTTGATTCTTGGTTAAATTATAAAAGAGCAAGAAATAGAGCAACAAAGTTCCTTTGTTTAAATCGTCAAGAGGTGGAGACAAATGTAATAGCATCAGTCCAAAGTTGCCCAAAAAGATTTTGGAAATATGTGAGAAGAAATCAAGTTTCACAATCCCCATCATCCACTTCCTTTCTTCTTCTAATTCACAGCAGGCGGGCTATTCAGTTAATACTATTTAGCCCTTTTCTTTTTGCTTCACTCTGTGGGCTACAGAGCTACTGGCTTGGTCCTCTCTTATTTATTAGATATTGTCAGATATCTTTCAGTAGATCTTTTGACTCAAGGAGTTCAAATATAAGATGAAAGATATCAATTTCTGTGCTCTGTGTGCATGTATAGTTGGCTAGGCTATTGGCTGATAATGAGATTTTGTGGTGTTTGAAGCATTTTAACAGTTTAGAAAGCAAGGTATGTTGTGCAGACGTCAGCATATTATATTCAAATAGGCAATGGTCAATTGTTTCATTATTCATATTACAATGCCTGCAAAGAGGGGACAGGGGAATTGAACCACTTGAATTAGAAGACTTATATGAGAATGCAAGGAAATTTAGTCCATTTGTTCCAGAACGAATTCTATGCTAAATTTTAGAAAGATTCTTATTGGGAAAGGGGGAAAAGATAGGATTCATCTTATTAAAATTAATATCTGATAGCCTCCATCGGTAAATATCTCTAATTGGGATTGGTCTCCCACTTGGCTGGTCAATATTTATAGCATTTTTTGCTATTTCATCAACCTGATGATTACCACTTATGCCAGAGTGGCTAGGAATGTACTGAAAATAAGTTTTTATGCCACTTGAAGCAAGATTATCAATAATACTGAGACAATGATAAGTGTCAATCTCCAACTTATATTGAGGAGCTGAGGCCAGCAACTCAAGGCTTGATAGAGAGTCGGAATATATGATAATATTATTTGAATTTGCAATCAAAGATTGGTTTTCCTTAAGGTGTTCTAATGCCATGATTATGGCATTTAACTCAGCAGACATTATAGATAAATTATTAAATAATCTCTCCCCCATTGCAATTTTCAGGTGAGGAAGGAAAACACCACTTGCAACCTTCTCATTCATTTTTAACCCATCAACAAATATTTGGAAGTGATTTTTATAGGTAATAGTATTAAGTTCTGCAAATTTTTTCTGGACAAAAGCAATGGGGGTTAAATCTTTATTCCACTTTCAGAAATCAGTATTTATTATGGGACTTGACCACTTCCATGGGGGGGATTGGGGGAAAGTAGGTGCAATAGACTTTGCTGGTATGGGGAAATTCTTCTAAATGTTGGCATACTCATCTGCAATGCCTCTATACATGGCTGGATTTCTTAACCAATTATGTAGTGTGTGTGAGCTATTTGATTCAAATTTTGTTAGATGTTTTTTCAAGAGAAAGTTACGTCTCTCCCTTATTGTTGTTAATCCACTCTCCATAAGCAGGAACTTGGTGCTTGTGGGTTTTCTAAGACCAAATTTGAGAGATATTATATCATTATGCGTTGTTTCAATTTTTTGCATCTGGGTCTTTGCACATGCACCATAGACGATGAGTCCGTAGTCAATATGGGGTCTTATATGTGATTTATAAAACTGGAGTAAAGTTTTCTCCTTACAGCCCCAGGGTGTGGAAAGAAGTCTTTTTAATATATTTGCTTTTCTATAGCATTTTTTTATTGTGTTTGAAATGTGGAGGTGGAAATTAAGTTTTTGGTCAGGCATGAGACCTAGGTAATTAATATGATTATCTTCTGGAATAGTTGTTTTATTTAGAGTTAGTTTTGCATTAACATGGTTTCGCTTCCGGTGAAATTGGATTATTTTTTACTTGGTGGGTGCAATGGGTAAATCTGAATGTTGAGAGAATTTTTCAAACTGGAAAAGTGACTTTTGCAGATTTGACTGTGCTATCTGAAAGATGTTGCCAGATGACCATAGCACCAGATCATCAGCATATTGTAGATTCGTGTGGGGTAGATTCATGTCCCAGAGATATAGGGCAAATAGGAGGCAACTGAGGACTGCTCCCTGAGGTAGGCCTTTGGTTATTGTCTTTTCAGGTGAAGAGGCTGAACCAACACAAACAATGAAACTTCGCACTTCTATGAAAGATTTAATAAAAGATGCGACCTTAGGCGATACGCCAAGGTTTGCAGGTTTGATTGAAAGGGTAGGCTGGTTTACTTAGTCATAATCCCCTATAAAATTTAGAAAAGCTGAAACTAAGATTCTATATTTATAGAAAGATTTATTGATTGAAGCTTTTAGCGAAACTAATGAATCTTCTAAGGAGTAGTGTTTCCTGAATCCAGTTTGAGTTTGAGGGATCATATTATTTTTCCCAACAAACCAGAGGAGTCTGTGATAGATCATTTTCTCCATTATTTTCCCCAGCACAGGAGTAATCATTATGGGCCTATAAGACTCTGGGTTATCTTTGTGTTTATTTTTCTTTAGGATTGGTAGGAGGGATGAACATTTCCATATATTGGGGAACATAGAAGATTCCCAAGCGTGATACTAACAATTTAGCAGTTCTTGTTTGTATGAAGGTGTGAGATTCTTTATCCATGTAGGGTGTATATTGTCATGGCTGCCGCTGGTTTTGGTCCTAATATGATGTATTGCATTATTCAATTCCTAGATTGAAAATGGATTAGTTATGTACTTGGATCCTGGGCCTGGTTGGTAACTTGGGTTCATAGGAATTGGGGACAGTTTGCTTTGATTATTTGATGTTAGCTTATTAACAAAAAGAGTTGCAAATAGGTTAGCTTTTTCATTATCATTGTCATAATGGGTATTATTATGTATAAGCTCATACAGGAGTGGGTTGGGGGAAGTCTTTTTCCCACAGATGTGGCTTATAACTTTGTGTATAATTGGCTCATGTGTTTCTCTGGAGAGATTATTTGCAAAATTATTTCAGTATTTATATTTAGCCTCTATTATAGTCCTTTTTAGATTAGATTCTGCTTGTAATTTTTTTAGATATGTAGTAGGTGATGGTTTTTTTATGAAATCTGTCCTAGCTGCCTTTTTTATTCTCCATTTATTTAGGCACTCATTTTTCCACCATGCTTTAGGAATTTGTTTAGGGAAAGTTTTCTTAGGTGTTGTCCTGGGGATAGCATGATTAGCTGTATTTATTAGTAAAGATGTCAAGGCTTCAGCATGTGTGTCAACTGTTGCGTTAGAAATGCATGAAATTTGGGTGAAACTTGTAATTTCATCACTTAGCTTATTTTGGAACATAGACCAATTTGCTTTAGTGTTGATATATTTGGAGGTATGAGATATAGTTTCAGCAGGTTCATTTAGGAAGCAAACTATAGCAAAGTGGTCAGTACATAGCCTATCAATTTTATTTATGTAAATTTTATTCAAAAAATTTAATGAAACAATTTGTAGGTCAATTGTGGAGAATCTGCCACTTTTGGGGTTGAAATATGTATTCAGGTTTGGAGGGGTAGCAACAGCTAATTCATTATTATTTGAAGTCATATGCTCAATGAATTTACCAGCTTTATTCGCTGGTTTGTTCCCCCACAAAAGCCTATGGGCATTGAAATCTCCAAAAATAACAATATTTTTTAACATATTAGAATTATTTATATAATTAAAGAAATCCTTGGCATCTGTAGTTTGGCCATTAGGGTTATAAAAGCTTATTATGTAGGTTTTTGAATTATTCAGCCAAACACTGATACCAATCGCGTCAACATCATTTGCAAAATCTGGAAAATTGATGCCACAAAATTTTATATTATTTTTCACTGATAAAGCTACCCCACCTCCTTTTCTCTCTGAAGATCTATCCTTTCTGAGGATAGTATATCCCAGAGACTTAATTTGTTGATTTTGGGTTAAATGAGTTTCCTGGAGGAAAGCAATATTAATGGAATTATTATTCATAAAAGATATTAGTTCATTTAGCTTATTTTCTGTGAGTGATCTTACATTCCATTGGAGTATTGATATATGTTGTGTTGTTGATTTATTCTTCATATGATTGTGTATCAATGTTCAGCTTTGTTAAAAGTAAAGCAAGATCTTTTTTTGCTTGAATGAGCATATCATCTGGGTTGTAGATGTTTGCCAATTCTGCAATGATTTTTGTTTTCTGTAGTTGATGTATGTTCATGGCCTGAACTGCATTACAGTTCAGAATGAATAAGCATATATTTGGGGATTGTATTTTTGGTTGTGCATCCTGTTTGTCGGTTAACAGGTTAATTCCTGGTAGTGTTTCTGGTTTGTTTCTTCTTGGGACGGGGGGGGGGGGCCCCAGGCTGACCTCATCTCACCAGACAAGGGGGTTTGTTGGCTTGGTGATTTCTTCTGAGAGGGATTTGAGTTAGGGGGCTTAGAAGATGGTGTTTTACCTGGGGTGCTTGATGCATTGGGGGCATTTGACTTGGGGGTTTTAGTTGGTTTCATTACAGGCTTTATTTGGTATTGTTGGGCAGCATTTGCTTCCATTGCTGCAAAGGGGTATGGGATGGCCTTCTCTGTTGATATTTGGAGTGTTAGAGCTCTTGTCTTGTATACAGGACATAATGATTTATTTGTAGATTCATGTGGGCCTATGCACTTGAAGCATGTAGGCTGAGTGTTGTTGCAAGTTGTCAGCTCTTTAGGATGCAAAGCTTTGCAATTACTACACTCTCTGAGAATTTCATTGCATTTGTTTGTTGTGTGTCCCAGTTTGAGACACTTCTGACACTGGATAGTCTTAGGTTTGTATTCCTTGTGTGGTTTGATTTGCCCAAATAGGAATAATTTTTCTGGGATATTAATTTTTTCCTTCAGTGTGAATAAGAAGGATCTACTAGTTTTTAGGCCATTAGAGTTAGGTTTGCCAAGTTGGGTAACATCCTCAACTGGGATTGTGTTTCCAGCCCTATCTGAGAGCCCTTCTTTTAACTCCTGAGTGGATATCTCTGGGGGAACATTATACCTTACCTTAATTACCTTAAATCGCACTTGCTAGCGATAGGACGAATCCTGTGTCCGCCAGCTTCAGTGATGATAGTTAATCATCATCTGTGGCGTCCCAAATGGTGCACCACGGTTTGTTGAGCCACTCCCTATCCACTGATGTCTTGAACGCATCCACGCTGGCAGAGGTTACTGTTTTTTTCACTAAGGGAATTCCACAAGCTGAAAACTCTATTTCAAAAGAACTTGTTTCTTAGTCTGGTGTTGGCTCGTTTCCGGAAAAGCTTTTGAGAATGACCCTCAGTTCAGTTTGAATTGTCCGGTTGAAAAAGGCCAGGAATGGTATACTCAGCATTTAGAAGCTTGTATGCTGTTATCACATTGCCTTATTTGGGATAATATGTTTGAAATAGTATTCTAAGCTTAGGGAGATTGGATGGATAAGTGACACCATAGAGGTCTCTAATACATTTTGTTGTCCTCCTCTGGACTGATTCTAGAGTTGCTTGGTCTGTCTTATTGATTGGGCATATAATACCCATTCCAAACTCTAGCCTTGGTCGAACTAGACTCTTGTATAGCTTGGTCATAACAGTTGGAGATCTGCTAGTGAACGTTCTTTTGACTAAGCCAAGAGTCTGATTAGCCTTCACAATAGTCGCTTGTGCATGAATATGAAATTTCAATTCGTCGTCTACCAGGACACCAAGATCTCTCTCCGCATGGCTGCTGTAAATGGCATTTCGGGACCCATCCCTACAATCCATATGGTACTGAGTGTGTGGGTTTTTCTTCCCAAGGTGGAGAGTCTTGCATTTTGATGTGTTGAATTCAAGCCTCCAAATATTAGTCCAGTGAGTGAATGTATCGAGGTCCAGTTAGATCGACTTAATATTCTCCGCTGTGTCTGCACGACCGATAAGTTTCGAGTCATCAGCATAGAGGCTTACTTTATTGTTAAGGATTTTTGGCATGTCATTTATATATATATTAAATAAAGTCGGACCCAAAACTGTGCCCTGGGGGACACCACTTCCAACAGCAGCCACCTCGGAGAAAAACGTCCTTCCATCCTCGCCAAATACTTTAACTGTCTGTTTCCTATCTGTTAAGAACTGCATCACCCACTCAACCACACCACCACTCACCCCAATAGCTTGGAGCTTCATTCGAAGTCTTTTATGGCAGACTTTGTCAAACGCCTTTGCCAAATCGAGTAGTATGATGTCGACTGGGAACCCCTGGTCTAGAAGATCGGTGATATAATTATAAGAATCAATCAAGTTTGTTTCAACCTACCGACCAGACCTAAAGCCATGCTGACATGATGAGAATAGTTTATTGGTTAACAAGTGTTTCAGGATTGCAGTGTTAACAATCGCTTCTAGTAGCTTCCCGACTGCAGAGGTGACACTGATCGGCCGGTAATTGCTTGCGTCCTCTTTGCTGCCACCCTTATGTATGGGGGTTATGTGGGCCGTGCGCCAATCCTGCAAGATACACTTTTCATCAAGGGATTTCTGAAAAAGGTAAGTGAGCGGGCCTGATAGTTCAACATGCAATTCTTTAAGAAGCCTTGGGTGTACACTATCAGGTCCCACCGACTTATTTGGATTCAACTTTTTAGGCGTGCCTCTACATCTACCCTCCTGACTGTAATCGGGGGCATAGGGGTTATGATGGTATACGTGGGGGGGTCTGGAAGAGGGGCATTATCAGGTGGAGTAAATACAGATTTAAACTGCCTATTTACGGCATTGGCAATTTCTATTGGGTCATCTATTATACGGTCATTATCTTTAAGTCATGCTAAATAGTTATACTGAAAAGCCCGCCTGCTGTTAAATAGAAGAAGAAGAAGTCATGTAACAGAGTGTCTACCAGGTTTACGGGCTGAGGCATAATTCCAAAAGCGTTTTGGATTTAACTTGCTTGCTGCTGCTACAGCCTCCTCATGCTGTTCAAATAACTTTCTGGATAGATTTCTAACTTGATTTTGTGTCTTGGTACATTTTGTGTAGTGGTTCTCATTGTGTATATTCTGTTTATATAGTCTCCAATACCTTTTCTTCTTATTTCTTGCTCTCTTCAATTCTTTGGTCATAAATGGTAGCGTTTTGGGTTTACTAGCCCATCTTAATGCAGTAATTTTCTCTGAGACCACTAGCAGTATTTTCTTCATCATATTCCACGATTTATCAACATCATTCTCAGTGATAAAGGACAAATCGTGGCCCGCCAACTCTTGTTTCATCAGATGGCCATTTCTATACAGATGTTTGGTAAAAACTGATTTTTCTGGATACAGTCTAAGGGAGCATCATATGGCAGCGTGATCACTTGCACCGAAGGGCGGTAGTGGGGCCACATTTAAGAGCGCTTCATGGTTGTTTACTATTACGAGGTCCAGCAATGACGGGGGGTGGCCATCCCGGTGCCTAGTCGGAAAATTTACAGCTTGGTAAAGTGAATAATTAGCCAGACACCCAAGAAATGGTACAACTGATTTCTGTCCAGAATAGCAACACCCATCTATCCATTGGAAGAAAGGTAGGTTAGAATCCCTGACTATGAGAAGGTTTGCTGTCAGTGCTACTTTTCTATCAATTGATTTTACTACTTCAAAAAGGGACCTTTCTAAATTAAGGGAACTCGGACTTCTGTAAATCGTACCAACCTGTATTGGCTCACCAGGTAGGTTTATAGAAATCCACACTTGTTCTAGGTAAGGCTCATATTCAATATTAATATTTCTTACCTGGAAAGTATCTCGGATGTATAGGACAATTCCCATTCCTTCCTGCTTTGATAGGTTGCTGAATATTTTGTATCCCTGTATCTGTATCTGTTGTTCCGTCAGAGGGATAGTAGTCCTTTTTGGTTTCACTTCACAGAAGGCATAAATATCTGAAGCGCCTGATGTAATAACACACTTAATTTCTTGAAACTATGAAGTTAGACAGTCAACATTGCTGAAAATAACACTAAGAGCACTAATCTTCCCACAGCTTCCACTATCAGAGAGAGTTGATGATCTTTCAGAACTCGGCGAATCAATGGTTTGTCCAGATCTAGCACTGTAAAAACAATTGTCCGACTCCCCACTAGCAAAAGTATCACTTACATCTAATAATGCACTAGAAGAGAAACTATGTACAGGTTTTGTCAGCCCACTTAGAGTTCCATCTGAGTTGGAGGGGCTGGAGGTAGCAAGTTTTTTTATATGATTTTGCCACCCTGAATCACAATATCCGTCTCTCCATTAGCTCGCCGAGCTAGGATCTCTTCATATAGCTTGGCTCTTTTAGTCCGGTCTGCTTTGGATACGTCGTTTCTGAACTGAATTCTGCCAGTTCCTCTCTTTTCATACGACTTCTGGATAATTTGTTTCTTTGTTTCAAGGTTGACAATGTAAAAAATGATAGGTGAGTTTGAGCTAGTTTGGTTATTCAGGTTAGCTAAGTGAGGGGGATTTATGACGGATATATTTGGGAGGCTATACTCTTGGGACAAATACTGCTGGATAAACTGTCTGTCTTCTGGATTTGCCGGCACTCCAAACACAACAAGGTTCAGTTTACGTCTCTGTCTGTCTCTATCTTTGACTATTAACTGCTTCATTTTGTTCTCTAAGTGGCTATCAAGATTGCTTTTTAAAGCCTGTACCTGTGAGACTACAAGACTATTCAGCAAGTCCTGGTCGACGGCGGCACCAGAAGTTTGCTTGAGGGTATCTATCCATGTCTCAATGGCTTGAAATCTACGATCCATGTCTTCGATCACTTCATGCTGAAACTCACTTAAAGACATTTTGACGGCGTCTTTAATTTTCACATCAAGATCCTGAATGACTGCTAGGGCCAGTTGAAGCGGTTCAAGGGATTTGGTAATAATATTTTGGATATCCAATGCATTTAGTCTTGCTTGTTTGTCACCTTTACACATAGGACAATGCCACTCGCATTTGATACGCCTTGTCATCTTTGTTAAGAGAGCATACTCCGGCTCAGTCATTTTAAGACAATCTATACAAAGCCATCGATTGCAACCATCACAATTCATCGCACTTGCTTCTTCATCTAAATTACAACCACAAGCTGCACACTGATCAGTTCCTTTTTTCGGACTCGTGCGAGGTCATTTCGGCGGCATTTTTACAAGTATAGGACAAATAGCGCACTGTGGTTTCACTCTATTGGCGCCAAATTTTAAAAAGCTGGGATCACGTGAAAAATGTTGTGGAACATCAATGTTTACAAACAAACTTCACAGGTGTGCATTTCGTCGATGCTCAGAACGCTAAATTTATTGCCTTGACAGTTTTCGAGGTAGACAGAATGTGGGAAGTGCAATACTCAAATCACCTATTCCCAGCAGTTTAAGGATTAAAATACCGCTGGTACCCGTTCGGCCTCTAGTTTGTTTGCTATTGCTTCCTTCTGCACAAATTATCGATCAAAAATACGCAAAAACGGACGAGCCAACGTAATCAATGGTATTTTTAATTATTTAGCTTTTGGCAACTGTCCTCTATTGCTGGCTGCAAATTCGGAAGAAGGAGAAGGACACTGAATTCAGCCTGGCCTTACTTATAATAAAACAAACAGCTGTTTATTAGCAGACAAAGGACAAGTCCCTTGGGAATTGAAAATTAAAATTTTATAACATCAAAATTCAGGTAAATAGAATGAAGCACCAGGGAAAAACTCTTAAAAATGAAACTTAATATCAAATATAAGCAGGTATGGTAAAATATGGGTAGAAATAAATGTTCTTTCTCACAAATTTGGTCAACAATCCTTTATTCACTTTCACACCTCCCAGTTGCTGTTGTTGCAATATTATAAACTACTATTTTTGTTGGTGATTGTTTTGGGTTCCAATTAGGTGCAATAATTGGGGTATTCAGAAGGGATTTTAGGTTAATTATTGTATCTGCTGATTTCTGATCTTCTACAGCTATTAGCAGAGATCCATCACGGTTAATATTAAGAGACAACATTGATTTTATCAATTTAAAAATTGCAACTCTTATTGCAGTGATCATTTTTATTTCAAAGGGGGTAGAAGGAGTAATTTTAAGGTAAAATCCTAAGTTTTTGGAGGGAGGATCTTGGGCAGAGAGAGGGGAAATGCTTTTGACTGGGAATATTTTTTTCTTTTTTTTAGAGCTTCTAGAGAGGACTTCTTGAAACCCATTATCATCATTTATGGTTACATTAGCCCCTACACTTATCATTGTCCTATTCTCCAAATTGGAGCTATCATTTGAACTTTGAGAAAGTGTGCTTGACCAGCCAAGATGGGTATCTTTCACTATGGCACATTCACTGGAAATTGATTTGGGATCTGGGGGGACATTTTTTTTTGGAGGACTTCTAAATATTGCCTATTGGAAAAAGCTTTAAACAGAGAAAAACAAAACTAAAGCAAGAAGGGACAATAGAATGATATCAAGCCGTCTTCACTATACTATGGGGAGGAGAACACCACAGTATAGCCCTGAGGATGAGTTGAGCAGGATTGGTTTGGTATAACTGCTGATTAGAAGCGATAATAATTCACAAGAAAATTTATTTTAATTTTCTTATAGAGTTGCTGCTGAGTTATCCCTATTTGGAATTCTTATTGATTTTGTTAAAAGTTAAAGGGTTTTCTAAGATTCCTGAGAAAGTAGGTGTTGGCCTATAATTTTTTGGCGTTTATATGGATCTTTTATGCAAGATTTACAAATTATGGTAAGATTGCCCAATCAATTTTTGACCCCACAAAGTGACAAAGTTTATAATGGACTATAAAAGTTTATAGAGAGGACAAGATAAAATATGCCAGTCAACAATTTTTTACAAATAGATTTTATAATTGACAAGGATGGCTTGTTTGATCCTGGGTGTGCAATGAGCTTGAAACTTACAGAGATAATTGTTGAGTGAATAAAATTGAACATTTTATTGGGAGTAGGGAGGAGGGTGTTTAAAATAGGATCATAATCTTCTTTCTTAATAAGTTGTATTTTGAGGGAGCTCATATTGGTTGTTTGTGAGAGAGATCCTTTATAGATCCTGAAACTTTTTCACATATAGATGATGATTTAGCAAAATCACAACTTTTCAATAAGGTATTTGGTTCAGTTTTTACTCAAACACACACCAAAACACACACTCAGTTTACTCCTCCAGATTTAACAAAAGAATTTGTTAATTCAGAGTTTACAGTCCAACAGGTTTATCTGACACTCCGAAATTTTGATTCAGGAAAGGTACCAGATATTGATGGATTTTCCAATGTGATGTTACGTGAACCTGCATCAGTTCTTGCTTGACCACCCACATATATCTTTAATCGTTGTCTCTCATCTGGTAAATGTCCTTCAGCTTGGAAAAGAACTATCATTAGGCTGTTATACAAGAATGGCTCAAAGTCCCATTTCAATAATTACAGACCAATTTCAAATACATCAATCTTTTCTCATATAGGCCTAATGGAGAAAATTGTTGTGAGTAGAATCCAGGCACATTTTGAGGAAAATAATTTATGGCATTCTACTCAGCATGGATTCTATAAATGACAATCTTCTAACATGCAACTTCTTGAGGTGATTCACGATTTTCAATTGATGGCTGATAATGGTATTTTGTTTGATTGTATTTATATTGACTTTTCCAAAGCATTTGAGAAAATTTCCATCCCACTTCTGGTAAACAAATGTCAACTTTATGGTATTGACCCATAAACTAAAGCATGGATAACAGATTATCTTACAAATAGAACCCAAGAGGTTGCAGTAGGTGATGCTTTGTCATCACCCATGTCTGTCATAATTGGAGTTCCACAAAGCAGTTGTCTTGGGCTAGTACTCTTCTGCCTTTTTATTAATGATTTGCCAGACGTTGTTAGGAATTCAACTTTAAAAATGTTTGCAGATGATGTAAAAATCTACAGGTCAGTCATGAGTGAACATGAGATTTCTTTACTTCAATAGGATTTGGTTGGTCTGGGCCAGTGGTGTACTGCAAAGTCTATGTTCATTAATGAAACCAAGTACAATACTGTGCACTATTTGCATAGACTCCCTCTACATTACCATTACTTTGTTGTTTGTAAATCAATTTCAAGTGTGGAATATGTTCATGACCTTGGGATTTGCTTTGATTCAAGTCTCAAATTTAATAAACATGTATCAGATATTACCCATAAGGTGAATTACCAATTACTACGTCTAAGGTGTACTTTTTCTAAGTTTAATCTTCATTCACTGATTTCACTTTATGTATCCACTGTAGGTCCAATACTTGAGTATTGCTCATCAGTATGGTATCCCCTTAATAAGAGAGATAGAGAGAGGGTTGAGAGAGTGCAATGTAGGGCCACCAAACTCATACCATACCAGAGTCATCTACCTTACCACCAGAGAATGCAAAGACTACAGTTGCCTTCTCTCCAGTTCAGATGCGATAGCGCCGACCTAATAAATACATTCTGCATTGTTAGGAATATTGATAATACCACCCCAATTCACTTTTTCAGAATACAGTAGTACCCATCAACACCATCACAAAATTTACCCACCATGTTCACAGAAAAGAATAGGCCAAAACACTTTGTCTAGCTGAGTGTGGAAGACTTGGAATTCACTTCCATTGGAGATAGTTGCAAGTACCATGCATTCAAAAGCAGTTTAGCCTCTACAGATTTCTATACTAGGTCCTATCACAATCCATTTTGAGAATATTTTTACTTTTGCATTAGCTGATTTGTGACAGTGCATTTTCAGTTATTTTGTAGGCTTACTTTTTGGTATGTTTCAATTATTAACAGATATGTTTCAGTTAGTTTGGTATGCTACTGTATGTTTCAGTTATTATGTTTTCAGTTACTGTATGTTTTTGTTATGTTATTGACATTGTTATAGACTTTTTTATAATTGTTTAGTGCAACAAGCTTGTTAAAGCTTACCACATTTTGGTATTAATAAATAAATAAATAACATCAAAAGCTTTTTCAGTTTGCATGTCAATAATTTTACCTTGTGTAGCTACAGTAAGACCAGTAGCTCTAGAGAAAACAAGGTCTACCACCTGCAGTTGCTCAAACAGAGATATTGTGGCAAAAACAATTCTGCTAGATGGAGTGTAAATATAAATTCCAATGTCCAAAGACTGGTTGCAAGTCTGTGGGCCTGAGCCCACATCTGAAGAATGTTTTGGTAATTGATGAAACAGTTAAGACACAGTTGTATCTATTCAGTACTTTGTTCGCCGATATATATCAGTATACCAATCTTGTAGTAGATGATTTCTTCAACTGAGGAACAGTTATGCCAGTGGCTTTCTGAGCATTAACAAACAGTTGGTAGTGTATATTACTATTCACAATAAAACAATACAGCTATTGAAGAAGGGTGAAAAAAAAGATGCCATTTGTCTCAAGTTCTAAATACAAACACCAAATACAAGGTTGAGTCTATGAGCACAGTGGGGAATGTAAATTGCATTTGGTGCAACTGCTTTAATACCAGCTTGCATACCTGAATGTGGCTGGTCATGACACTGGCTTGATGTTTTCATAAAAGAAAAAAATCCAAAACAATGAATTCCCCCCACCCTTTTGGATGTCAAACAGTAAATTCAACCCCCACCCCTATCCAAAATTTCCTTGAATTGACACCAATTGGTAGGTCTCTTATTTGTTTTGTTTTTCTTGCCTTTTTTATAAGTTGGTTCAAGTCAAGTAACCCCCCCCCCCCCCTATTGATAAGGCCTTTCAATTGGGAAGTAGAAATATTGGTCTTTGATTGTTGGTACAATTTGTCCTAATAACAAATCTTGTGCTTTTTCCATAATTTCAGTTTGTTATAATTTTGGGTATGTAAGAATAGGTACTGTCCTCTAAGATTTTTATCAATTCTTTTAATTGTCCCTTTATATAATATACTTTTTCTTATCCCTCCTGAAATCATAAAAAATATCTGGTCGGAAATTCTTACTTTCATTGTCTCAAAATTCAAGAAGCTAAATTTCAAGACAATTCAGAACAGATTCAAGAACATACTCAAAGAAATAAAGAGTAGACTACATAATATGTATATATATAGAGGGGATTACAGCCCCGATTGACATGTATAATTTTGTTATAGATCCTGGGTTGCCTTGTTTCATTGTGATGACAGTTGGGCACCATGGCCTTTACAAAAAGCCAATAAAAATGTGTCATGAAATATGAATAATAAATAAATATCTTTGGGAATGAAGCTCACAATAGATTGTTGTGAAGTACAGCTCTATTAGAAACAGATTTGTTTTATTTGAAAACAAAAATTTTTCACACTAAGATCAAATAAATATAATTGGGACAACTGATTTGGGGCCCCTCCTAAAATCAGAGGTGGGCTATAGCCCAAGCTAGCCCCGCCCAAATGACACCCCTGTGAATTGGTATATGTAGGGGTGGGGGCAAAATCAATTTGCAGCAAGAATGATTATTATATTTGGAAAGAGCATAAAAAGGGCAGCAAGTGGTATTTTTACCTTAGGCTATTTTTAAGTCAATAAAATGAGCTGTGAAAGGTATTTTTACTCTATTTGTAAGTCAATAAAATGAGCTGTGAAAAATTTACCTGGCCAAGTTTTAGCCAAATATAGAATGATGAGTTCCTAAAGACCTATTATTCAAATGAAATCAGGAGGCATTTATAAGCTCCCTCTCCATCACAGAATTGTCAGCCCCTTCCCTCCTAGACAAGATACTGCCTATGCCCATGCACCCATTAGGACAAAGAACTTATGATGTACCATTAAATTCAATTAATAAAGAAATATGTTATTAGGCTACAGCCTATCTGAGACCACCAGAGGGTGGAGTGCATTGTCAGAAATATAACATCTAATAGTGCTAGCCTGCTTTTATTTGTCAAGCATACTTCCTTCAAAAATGGCCAGCTTATAGCCTATATAACTAGCCTAGCCTAACAGAAAGGCATCACCTTATCCCTGCATAAGCAATAGAATTTTCTCCAAATTTTCTGACCTGTCTTCTGTATAATCTTCTAAGCCCAAGGAATATGGAAATAAACTACTTTCCAAGGTAGGAAAATCCCCTTGACTAGGCCTATTTAAGGCCCAGAACTTTACCAGATAAAGCCACTAAGTTTAAAGTATAATGCCTCTCTTAGAGCTAGGTAGCACAAATAGTGACTTAATTTACCATTTTAAGCGTTGAAACTGGAAACCCTTGTCTCCTTTCTAGTCAAAGACCTGTTTAAGAATTTCAGTTGTTTGAATCAAATGATCTATCACATGAAATCCGTTTTCTTGCGAACAATATGTTACGCAGAGAGGGATCTATAAAAGCTGAAGAGCAAAAAGATAGATGCTGCTATTCAAAAATTAGAAGCAACGGCCACCAGTGGACATCCTTCTCGGGAACAGCAGGATCAAGGGTGTATTTTTGACAAACCTAAGCAGCCAATAGATGGAAAAAAGACTACGTCTGGGCAAATCAAAACTTCGTTCAGTTTTCTTTCGCTTCATGAAATATATTTTTTTTCGCCACATAGACCGGTAATTCTTATCTTGTAAGAGAATCTAGTAGTCTAGTATTGTTGTCCCAATTATTGCCGTAGACAAATATCTTTCTATGTATAATTCCCATTTATCAGAGCTGAATCATCTTTGGACACCAGTACTGACACAATTATTTCTCAACATAGGCCAAATTAAGTATAAAGGCATTGTTTTTAGAAAATTGAATAAACTGAGGCATAAAACAAACTGTCTTTATATCTGCAAACTGAATTTGTCAAAAGAAACAAATACATAGTATTTTTTTTATTCCTATATTCACGGCGCCAGATACTTAAAGAAATATTATTGGCGGCTATTCAATTACCTCGCTTTGAGACCTCCAGGCTTTAAATGTCTAACATCCCCATGAAGATTGTCCCAGATAGAAGTGCAACGCCAGATGAGACTTTCCCTCGAGTACTCGGTTCTTGGCTTGTCCTCCTTTAGATAATTGGACCGAGCAGCGGGCCTGTACTAAGATGATTTTGCTGATGTTTTATTGAACTAAGATGATTTGTATTATAACTAATGAAAGAAGTATTGTATCAATTTTGAAACATTTGGAAATATTACTGCTCCAGTGGCAGATTTTTGTGTAAGGATATGACACCAATGCCATATCCTTACTGACAACAGTATGTCAGAGTTGTCTAAATTTTCAAAATTTAAACCCCCAAATAAAGTTATACTCGATATGAACTGCCATTCCTGGTTCATCCATGCCTTATTTCAAATGCCAGAGGTATATCTTCTTCACTAAAAGAATTACTGATGACTAGGGGCTCTTAGCTCGTCACTAGAGGGGTCAAAAATAGAGGAAGTCATATATCTTTTCAGAGAAGCTAAAACGATCTAGAATTGGCTTGATGTTCACATGTGAGGGACCTTTAATAACTAAAGAGTCTCAATACAACGTTTGATTGTCCCACAACTGGAGAATATGCCTTGTAGAGTTTTCAAATGAAAGCCAATAGGTGGGAGCCAAAGCAAAGAATATGTGTTGCTCCATCTGAGTGAAGACTCAGATATATTCATTTCTATATGCATCTTGTCATTTTTTACTGTTTAACCCCTGACAATAAATATTACAGATGACCTGCCCATTTGAACCATCAAACAGCCTGGCTACAAGAAGGAATAAGTGGTTTATAACCTGCTTCCTCTGGACAGCACCTCTGCAATTTTGTATTCACATTTGATTCGAATGAATAATATGCAATACGAAATTAGGTAGAAATAAAACAATAGATAATTTTCAAAATTTTGGAATGCATGTTCTACAGGAAATGAATGCTAGCCTACACTTGAATACAGTATTAAATGAAATAGCATTTTTATTCCTTAGCCATTGCTCTGCATTCTGAATTTCACATATATTTACAAAAACTTATTTTACTGTATACTATTCAGTCTATTGGGCTATAAAAGTGGAAAGGTAATGCCCAAAAGAAGCAAGACAGGATAGCCCGGGACTACTTGTTTACTCAAATCTAGTAAAGTATTCCCTCTGCTTTGCAGTGTCCTTTACCATATTAATGGTTGAAAGTTACTTTTATTTAGGCACCTGACTTATATGTAAGAAATATGCTCTTGGAAGCACGTTAATTGCTGGTTAGAATTCTCGCGAGTTTCACAGTAGCCTATTCAGCCATATATCATTAGAAGTAGAGAGCAAACATTTGTCTCATTACCCGTACGGTGACATTACTTAGTATAAATTCAGTGATAAGAGTCATTTAGCGATATAAATATGCTGATCAAAGTCATTTTGCGGTATGATTGTGGTATGCGGTATGATCAGAAGATTTCTCTCGAAATTGCAGTAATATACCGCAAAATGCGGTATAAGTGGCAACACAGGTCATACGTCAACAAAAGTGAAATTCTCCCAGGTTGATGTTACACAGAGGTTGTATAAGAAGTAGAAGACCTATTTCCTTGATGATAAGACTTCAAAGTCGGTATATTTGCATAAATATTAATGAGGATGCGCAATGGACCACGATTTTTCACGTTTTTTACATTGAAAACAAGCTGGGATTAATTAAAAAAATTAGTCGAAATAAAGAGCAAATTTGAAGCCTAAAATGAGCACAGTTTAAAAGTTACTTAATGAATTATAGTTTTTCTCCAAATTATTGGGGGGCTACTACCCCCCTCGCCCCCCCCCCCTAAAGGACATCACTGCGTATTACACCTCGTGTAATATGCGGATCGTCGGTGACGTACAGTACTATCTATGAAAATTTTGTATAAGGCGTTTTCATTCACTTTTTTCTCTCCATTCCTTCGTTTTTCTTTCTCTTCTAATATAAAACATTACTCCTGACAATACTTGAAGAAATTATTCGGAGTATCATATATTTCTAATGTAACATTTTACTACAGGCCCAAAAAATTCGCTGTTTTTCAGCCATTTACGACCGTTTATAGCACCGCCCTAAATTTGGTCCCAAATGACAATTTTAATCAAATCAGAGGCTAAAATCAAATTTTAAACTTGTATTCTTACAGCATATTGCTCAAAACAGTTATTGGGACTTGTTTTTTCATTAAATAATTTGCATACAAATCGCCCTTTTCCCTTTTATAAAGATCTCGATGGAGAGGAGGATTGCTTCTGTAGCCCTCCTTAACATACGTTACCGCCTACAAACAATACAGGAAAAAAAAAAATCTTTTTAAATTGAGACTGATTAAAGAGACGAATTTGTGGGTTATGGTCTGGTCTAACACGTATTGGAAATTTCAATGTTGGAACAATATTTTTCTCAAAAATACCTCTAAAAGATCCTTCACTCACCTTATAAGGTTGAGTTGGATACATCCCCAAAAATGGTACAATACAGACCATGTGTTTCTCTATTTTTTAAGTCACCTTAAACATCCAGGTAACGGCATCTTTTCTTTTTAACTGGAACTGGCTTTATAAACTTTGAGTTATCTGAGGTTTCAATTGCTCTATACTACAAAAACTATATTTAAATAAATTACCAAAAATATAGCATTAAACGTCGCAATCTCAGTCTGGTGGCACTCGCAGTTTCAGGTTTTCTATATCCTTTTTGAGTATTTCACCACTTGGGTTGTGGCACCATGTTCATTGGGGATTTCCAGTCCTTGGTAACGACTCGTTTAGCACCCAGAACAGCATTAAAAGTGGTTAAACCCAGTTTATTTCTCAATTTTCTTTTATAAATTGACAGTTGAAAATGCCCTCTCGGCAGAAGGAGAAAAATGTGGTCTTGCTGCCACCGGCACACAAACGGATAGTGTGGCATTTACACCCCAGAACAAATAATCTTTTCCTTATTTCGTCACTCAGTTCTATCATGTATTCCGTACAAACTGCTTTGAAGGCAGTTGCAGCTTATAACGGAATTTGACTGCCACGGTCTACTTCTTTCATGTCTAGGAGTATAGCTGTGGCTTTGGCTAGCTAGTATCCTTCTTTAAAGCTTTCACTCGGAAAGAAAAGTATCAAACAATCTCATTGTTCCAGATAATGCTTAATAACTGGAAGTCAGAAAAGTCACAAATTTGTGACATGGCGCAGGATTCTGTGTTCGTCAAGCTCCATAAACTTCTGCATTTCGGCAAATTCGCCAGCCCTTTTTGGTCTTCTACCAATGTGACTGTAGATGTTTTGACAGAATTCTTCGACATCTGTAGGTAGCTTATGACTTGCTGCCACCGGCACACAAACGGATACTGCAACTGCCTTCAAAGCAGTTTGTACGGAATACATGATAGAACAGAGTGACGAAATAAGGAAAAGATTTTTCAGTTCAAAATACTCGTCGGATAAAAACTTAGACAGACTGGGGCCAAAGATAGCTATTTCTTCTGACCACTCAAACTTAAGCATTGTCCCACTACTTATCCAGTTTCCAAGTTTAGCAAAGGAGACTGAAGTGGAAAACATTGCCAATGGATGGAAAAGGCTGTCATTCTGCGCTGATCTCAAGAAATGTGCAGATTCTGACCCAGTTTATAACTGTTTTAAGGAACTAGAACGATGTGATGGTCCTCAAGTCGAAAGTTTCCCATTTTTTTGGTGAATTTATGATGAAAATGCTTATCCAACTACATTCTTCTCCTTGTGCTGAGAGGGCATTTTCAACTGTCAATTTACAAAAGAAAATTGAGAAATAAACTGGGCTTAACCACTTTTAATGCTGTTCTGGGTGCTAAACAAGTCGTTACCAAGGACTGGAAATCCCCAATGAACATGGTGACACAACCCAAGTGGTGAAATACTCAAAAAGGATATAGAAAACCTGAAACTGCGAGTGCCACCAGATTGAGATTGCGACGTTTAATGCTATATTTTTGGTCATTTATTTAAATATAGTTTTTGTAATATAGAGCAATTGAAACCTCAAATAACTCAAAGTTTATAAAGCCAGTTCCAGTTTTAAAAACAAAAGATGCCGATACCTGCATGTTTAAGGTGACTTAAAAAATAGCGAAAGTCATGGTCTGTATTGTACCATTTGTGGGGATGTATCCAACTCAACCTTACAAGGTGAGTGAAGGATCTTTTAGAGGTATTTTTGAGAAAAATATTGTTCCAACATTAAAATTTCCAGTACGTGTTAGACCAGACCATAACCCACAAATTCGTCTCTTTGATCAGTCTGAGTTAAAAAGATTTTTTTTCCTGTATTGTTTGTAGGCGGTAACGTATGTTAAGGAGGGCTACAGAAGCAATCCTCCTCTCCATCGAGATCTTTATGAAAGGGAAAAGGGGGATTTGTATGCAAATTATTTAATGGAAAAACAAGTCCCAATAACTGTTTTTGAGCAATATGCTGTAAGAATACAAGGTTAAAATTCGATTTTAGCCTCTGATTTGATTAAAATTGTCATTTGGGACCAAATTTAGGGCGGTGCTATAAACGGTCGTAAATGGCTGAAAAACAGCGATTTTTTTGGCCTGTAGTAAAATGTTACAGTAGTAATATATGATACTCCGAATAATTTCTTCAAGTACTGTCAGGAGTAATGTACTATATTAGAAGAGAAAGAAAAACGAAGGAATGGAGAAATAAAGTGAATGAAAACGCCTTATACAAAATTTTCATAGATAGTACTGTACGTCACCGACGATCCGCATATTACACGAAGTGTAACACGCAGTGGTGTCCTTTCGGAGGGGGGGGAGAGGGGGACTGTAGCCTCCAAATAATTTGGAGAAATAACTATAATTCATTAAGTAACTTTTAAACTGTGCTCATTTTAGGCTTCAAATTCGCTCTTAAATTCGACTATTTTTTTTAATTAATCCCAGCTTGTTTTGAATGTAAAAAACGCGAAAAATAGTGGTCCATTGCGCATCCTCATTAATATTTATGTAAATATACCAACTTTGAAGTCTTATCATCAAGGAAATAGGTCATCTACTTCTTATACAACCTCTGTGTAACATCGACCAGGGAGAATTTCGCTCTATTTGGTGCATCTAGACCTGTGTTGCCACTTATACCGCATTTTGCGGTATATTACTGCAATTTCGAGAGAAATCTTCTGATCATACCGCATACCGCGAAATGACTTTGATGGTTAATGAAAATACATGGATTGCTTCGTTTTCTCAGACTATGTCACTTGTTCATCACTTTTTCAAAAACGAAAAGGAGACCACTACTGAAGCAAGGCTTGTCTCATTTTGCGTTGAACGTGATATACCCTATTCGGCTACTGACATGTTGCTGAAGTTCGTGAAAAGTATGCCACGGTCAGATTTGTTGAGCCATGCTAGCAGCCATGCCATGCAACCTTTTCTCAGTGGATACTGACTAGACAATAGATCAGTCAGTAGCCAAACAACTCTGTTTGTATCAGTTTCTGTAATGTCATAATGGATTTACTGGTAGATTTACTTGCTCTGTTAGTGTTTAATCATGGATCAGTATGTGTTATTTTTAGTCAATTAGTTGGAGGGACAGACTATGTTAAGAAGACGAACGTTCCCATATAGAACTAGATTGGAGATTGTACCATCAATGGGAATAAATCACTTAGCCAATAGGTTTGTTGAAGAAAAATAACCATGGGTTACAGTTATGAAATTTAGCTGCTATTAATATGCCCTGGTTGCAAGTCATAATAGAAAAAAATCTAAGAGTCTGGAAGATTTATGCAAAAAATTTTGCAATCACTTTTTAAACAGTGCAAAATGACGAGATGCATATAGAAAGGAATATATCTGAGTCTTCACTCAGATGGAGCAACACATATTCCTTGCTTTGGCTCCCACCTATTGGCTTTCATTTGAAAACTCTACAAGGCATATTCTCCAGTTGTGGGACAATCACACGTTGTATTGAGACTCTTTAGTTATTAAAGGTCCCTCACATGTGAACATCAAGCCAATTCTAGATCGTTTTGCTTCTCTGAAAAGGTAAATGACTTCCTATATTTTTGACCCCTCTAGCTACGAGCTAAGAGCACCTAGTCATCAGTAATTCTTTTAGTGAGGAAGATATACCTCTGGCATATGAAATAAGGTATAGATGAACCAGGAATGGCAGTTCATATCGAGTATAACTTTATCTGCAGGTTTAAATCTTGAAAATTAGACAACTCTGACATAGTGTTGTTAGTAAGGATATGGCATTGGTGTCATATCCTTACACTAAAATCTGCCACTGGAGCAGTAATGTTTCAAAATTGATACAATACTTCTTTCATTAGTTATAATACAAATCATCTTAGTTCAATAAAACATCAGAAAAATCATGTTAGTTCAATAAAACGTCAGCAAAATCATCTTATATGATTTTGATGAACCAGGAATGGCAGTTCATATCGAGTATAACTTTATCTGCAGGTTTAAATCTTGAAAATTAGACAACTCTGACATAGTGTTGTTAGTAAGGATATGGCATTGGTGTCGTCAGTAGATTCATTTGTTAACTCTTTCATTGACATTAAAAGCTGAATGTGGTCTGAATCTTAAGCAAAAAGGTAGGTCAAGCCATGATAAGGGGGAGTTAGGACTGGGACTTGTTAAATGTGTACTTCAAGTGAACGGTAAAACAACCTCAAGTAACAGTACTGCTGTGAATCAAAATGTTTTGTATAGTGTTGCCAATGTAGGTCTTGACGAGCGTGACCACGCTGTCTGGTACCGAGCAACTTTTGTCTGCCTATGCGAATGATTTCTTTTAATGTTTTATTATCTTTAATATGGTAATTGTCATTAAAATCTAGTCGTGATCATAGTAAAGCTCTTTTGCAAGCCATTTCGTTTTCTATTTTCCATCTCTTTTTTTCAGACAATGCCGCATCTCTGGGTCATTATACTTAATTTCTCCCATAAAAGCTGCAACAGTTACTTTTGGTAAAAAAATGGCCTTGAGATAATCACAAGCCCAATAAGTACACATATAGCTAGATGTATCTTTTCAGACCTAGTTCTCATGTCTCTAAATACTTTCAACATTTGATTTCAATCAGTTATTTTAACTAGGGGTTTCCTGGTGATGGAGTCAAACTTCAGTAAAAGAGGGGATACAGTTTCAAACACTTAAGCCCTGGGCACTTATGTAGACAAGGGTGTAAATACCTTTTTTGCTTTCGAGCTAGGGAAAGATTTTTTCAATTTATAAGAAGATTTGTTAATAAATGAGCCCATAATTAGCTCTCTATGATGTCCATGTGTCTTACCCGGCTTTTTTATTCCAAAAATGTCACCCAAATTGCACTTTTAGAGTACTATCAGTGGCGGATCCAGGGGACGTGTGCCCCCTAACATAGTCTAAAGTGGCCTAATGTACTTAATTTATGCCAGTTTGCGTTAATTAAACTTGCTCTTAACGCAAGTTTATCGTATCAACCTATTTTGCACCCTATCTTTAAAAAAAATCCTGGATCCGCCTTTGAGTACCATATGGTAGTTTATGACGGCTTTATCGAGTGTAATTTATAAAAAAGATATTAGAATTAGCCATGTGTCAGTGCCCGGTAGCAATGAAGAAATAAAGAAGACATATTGCTGCTGCCCATGTAAAAAAAAATTATTATTTCTTGTCGTTCAAGGAAGTGAGTTATAATTTTCCTGTATAAGGTTTCAACAATTGCAATTTAAAGGATGTACTTTTGGATTTGCTAAGAAGCTATTTTCAAATCACATGCAACTGAATCATGCGATGCACAGAGCTATTGGAATATAGCTTGGTTAAACCGTGAGATTTAATATCCAGTAATGCGCGTAGGAGTTGAAGGAAGTGGAAGGGAGATGCACACTTTAATATTAAAATAAAGTTGGCAAAAAATACCGATCTTACGAAATTCACCATCAATCATCCCAAAGCTTGTTTACAGCACTCTACTGTCGTCTCCAGCAACTCATAGCAGACAATTTTAGTAAAAGCTGAACGTGAGCATTTCATTTTAGTTGATATGTGTGCGTTGTTTATTTATGTATTGTACAAGGATGTTGAAATTAACCGAGTAACGTCATTGCTAATTAGTAACTTTTTTTACTACCTTGTGAAGAGACATGCTCTATTAAAAACCGAGGAAAGGAAGAGGCCATCTTTACTTTTTTAACCGTTTGGTACATTCCCCCCCCCCCCTTCCTCTCTACTTCCCATCAGGTGGAAGAGCGCATGCACTTGTTTAGAATCGGGACAGCTGGGCTGCTATGTATTCAAGAAAATTAATAGTTCCGAACAAAACTGTAAGATGTAAGATGACAAAACTCTCGGTACCTTCACCAGCTCCGTTAAAAACTAGCTCTGTCCAGCTCTCAACTTTGACTTGTTTTATAATATAATAGAAAACATAATTTATATGAATTTATTTGGTTTTTACAGGCTAATGAAACCAAGAAAGGGCAGAGCTCCTTGCTTTCTTTTTTTGGTTCAGAACCAACTGTAAAAAAGCAACGGACGTTGGAACAACAAGAACAAGGTATAGAAAAGAACTATGACTCACTGAACTTAATACAATTACTTATGAAAACCATTTCTAAATCTTTGTTGATGGGTCCAAAATGAATGAGAAGGTAGCAAGTGGTGCCTTCCTTCCTCACCTGAAAATTGCAATGGGTGAGAGATTGTATAATAATGTATCTATAATTTCTGCAGAGTTAAATGCCATAATCATGGTACTAAAACACCGTATGGAAAATAAACCCTTGGTGGCCAACATAAGAAATATTGTCAAGTGTTTTGACTTTCTATTAATCCTTGAAGTGCTGTCTTCAGCTCATCAGTATAAGTTGGATATTCATGCTTATTGTTCTGCCAGTATTGTATATGATATTTCTTTGAGTGGCAAAAGAACTTATCTTCAGCATATACCTAGCCAATCTGGGATAAGTGGTAATCATCAGGTTGATGAAATAGCAAAATATGCTATAAATATTGACCAGCCAAGTGGGAGACCAATCCCCATTTGAGATATTTACCAATGGAGACTGTCCGATATTTTGTTTCATAAGAAAAATCCACTCTTTCCCCCTTTCCCAATAAGTATTTTTATAAAAATTTATCATAGAATTCATTCTGGAATAAATGGACTAAACTTTCTTGCATTCTCGTATCAGTTTCCTAATTCAAGTGGTTCAGTTCCCCTATCCACTCTTTGCAGGTATTGTATTATGAATAATGAAACAATTGACCACTGCCTATTTGAATGTAATATGCTGACATCTGCACAGCATACCTTGCATTGTAAACTGTTAAAGTGCTTCAAACACCACAAAATCTCACTATCAGCCAAGAGCCTAGCCAACTATACCTGCACACAGAGCACAGAAATCGATATCTATCATCTTATATTTGAACTCCTTGAGTCGAAGGATCTACTGAAAGATATCTGACAATATCTAATAAATAAGAGACAACCAAGCCATTAGCTCTGTAGCCCACAGAGTGAAGCAAAAGGAAAAGGGCTAAATAGTATCAACTGAAAAGCCCACCTGCTTTGAAATAGAAGAAGAAGAAGATTCACCGTCGACGTCTTCATATAGCAACATAAATAGAGAAAGTGAATCCAATCTAAGCTGTGAAAGCCGCTCTACTTTGACCGAATTAATAAACAAACAAGATCCAGTTCATGGTCCAGCCTCAGCTTGGCTAATGTTTGTGATGGCCCCTTTCAACAAAGAGATTTGATTTTCTCTTCGATTAATGGGAGAAATTTTAGAACGGATTGGTCCAGCACATTCCCTTGGTTAGAGTATAGCCCAGGAAATGATAAAGCATATTGTTTTACCTGCCGTGCATTTTACAGTTATAGTAAAAAATATAAAGCAGATGATGCTTTTACAGTGAAGGGGTTCTCTGATTGGAAAAGCCGTCCGGGCATTTGAAAGCCATCAGAAGTGTGACTCATACATGGATAATGCTGTTAAACCTGTCTCTCTTAGAGAATGGAACAAAACTGGCTCTGTTGCTTAAAAAGTAAACATTAAATACTCCAAAGACGTGCAACAAAATCAATTGTATCTAAAATCCATAGATAAATTGTGAAATCTTAGTTGAACAAAGAGAGACCCTTGGTTCAGCAAGGTACAAATTTGTCTTTGACTTTGCAACAATTTACCTCACCTAAAATGCAAATAAACCAGTCTGTTTCAAAATCAGATTGAACGCTTAAAAATATCACGTGATAATATCACATGAATTAAAATTGCATCAAAAAAAGGTTTTTGAAACTACTGAAAGCAGTAACGGTCATTTTTAACGAAGGACATTGATTGGCCAAAAAACTAAAGAAGGGATTGTGTAAAAACTGGTCTCTAGCCAATGGGAGACCAAAATTACAAAACAAGACACAGCATAAAATAATGATTTTAGGGGAAAAAAGGGTAGTCTTTACCTTTCGAGTTTGGAATGAGTAAGTGTCTTTCTTTATAATTAGGATAAAAACTACCACTAGTCTGTTTAAATATCCCTTTGAGAATAATACTGAACTAATTTAATACTTACATTTGAGACATATAAACTAAAATTGGAGTCGGGGCAGAAGATCCCGTTTGAGGGTTGTCAATAGACTTATAAAGGGTTTATTAATTAAAGGATGCGTAATCTAATTAAAACAGATTAAAATCAGGAAAATACGCACGCAAATAGCTTAGGACTCTAGAGTTTTATTATATTTGGTAATTTGGGTTTATAAATCGGCTAGAGTATGGTAAAATTAACCAAGACTTGGGCCCTCTAGACAAGGTACAGCATTTTAAGGAATAAAATATGATAAAATTAGTTTCGTCCCAGAAACTGAAACTTGTGAATAACATAAGGTTTAAAGAAACAAAAAAACCTTAACCAAGAAGAGTATTAGGAGAGCTTTGTATTTCCCTTTCCAGCCTAGTGACCTTTGGAATTTGCTTGGCATTTATTACAATCTTATATATAAGAAGATTGATACTATCAGACACTAACAATACTACTCCCTTGTGTGTGCTCTGACGTTCATACGAAAGGGGACCTCATTCCTCTTTTTAGCCACTCTTGCTTTTTTTTATCCCCTACCAGCTATTTATATAAAGGCAACCTCGATGTAGTACATATAGGTCAGGGAAAAAAGGGGAATTATGTTGTCAGATTAAGAATTTCAATCCCTTTCCGTCCAGATTTATTCAATCTTCCCTGGTAAAGTTTAAGTTTATCGAAGTTCCAAAGAGCATTCACCTCTTTTTCAAGATATAAAAAATAAGAGCTTGGTTTTGTTTAAACAAATAATGGGAGAGCTAATCAAAGGGTTATTCCTAGTTTTCGAGAAACAATAATTCAACGTCAAGAATATTAATTACCTTGGTACCCAAGTCTTTTCCAATTATTCAAGAGTAACACTTGCAATTAGAAGTATTGATAGGCTAAAACTAATTCAACCCCTTTTTTCGGTAAACAACGTGGACTGACAGCAGACACACACAATTTAAGATTAGCCGACCTAGAAATGGTATTGGAAGAATTAAGAATAATTATAATTAGAAAATTTTTCCTTTTATTCTATTTTATAATAAAAATCAGATGTCACTGGATTCTGAGTACCAACGCCTAGTTATAAGACGCTACCAAATTTTAGCCCCGATAAGTATGGCAAGCTTACAACTCGTGACAGTAGTACTCAAGTTCAGTGCAACGTTCGTTTAAGGGGGGGGGATAATAAAAATTAAAAATTTTGGTAAAATTTAGTCCTCTGTTCCTCCCAAGAAGGTGGGTGTTCAGTTTTTTGATGATTATCGTCAAAGCCTATCAGCCACAGAAAAGTTTTAAAAAGTGTTCATTAAGCAAAAAAAAATTATATATCTTGACTTAAAAGGAAGTTTAAACAGCTTTTTACCTTCCTAGAATTCTTTCTCTCTTCTCTTTTTCTTTCTCTTTATTACAGATTCTTGGATCCATATCGTCTGTAATTTACTCAAATAGGGCCACAGATTAATAATCCTTAAGAGTTTGTAATCATAATACTGTAATATTATTCTTGAGGTTTAATTTGAATCGAGGTACTGAGCTATTTCTCATACAATTTATTAACAAACTCATTTTAGCGATTTAAAACAATTTAAGGGTTCAAAAAGTTTCCACAATAAGAGTTGAAAAGAATAGAACCATCATGAGTTCAAATGAAAACAAAATTAAAGAGTTAGAAATTGCACTACGACAAACGCAAGAGGAGAAAATAAGAGCGAAAGAGATGCCCCTGTCACACGTAGAATTCAGAATCTATTTGTAGAACAGGCATCTCCCATATCGTTAATAACATATGCAACTGAAATCCATTCGTGGATTACGACCCATAAACAAATACAAAGGAGCTTAGAAGAAAATGACATTGCTATGAATAATCAAGCTATTTGCTATACAAAGGGAGCAATCCAAAGATTTGCGACAAGCTTAGACATTTCTAAAATCGGAGACTTAGACTATTTAGAAAGACTTTTAAAAAAAGCCTTTTTACATGAAAAACCAGCCGCACAAAAACTGCAAGAACTACAATCCGAGAAACAAAGGCCATCTGAGTTGGTACACCAATTTTACTCCCGGATCAGAGGAAAGGCAATAGACTATGCAAAAAATTCTCCTGCTATAAAGGCAGATGACATAACAATTAGCGTATTTAAAAGTGGCATGCTCCCTTTCATTGGAAGAAGATGACTAGAACAATCTAAGGCCTCAGACGACCAGGATGAATTATTTGCACTGGCGAAAAGATTTGAATCAATTGATTTAATGTATTGGGACTTCTCATATATGTCCTTGGGAGCAGCAGTAGTAAGCTCAAGAGACAAGACTTCCCCTAGAGAACAAAGAGCTAGCTCCAGAGTAGAATTTAAAAACAAGGGAAATTATAACTACGAAAAAAGAAAATGTTTTAATTGTGGGAAGCCCGGACACTTAAAAGTAGGACATTACCGAAGAGATTGTTGGCTAAAGCCAGCGTGTATAAGATGCTAAAAGTTAGGGCATAGTGCAGACAAATGTATAGCCCCAAATACTATTGAAAAAAAAACTAATCAGGCAGGACTTAGAGGAGGTAAGTCCCAAGCCTGAAAACAAAATCACAAAACCTCCTTCAAATCGAGATGAAAATATTTGTTTTGTTGCGTTACAGGAAAATAACACTGAACCAAGTTCCTTTCCGTTTATGTGGACTGCTAAAATAGCAGACAAATTTTTTGCAAAATGTTTTCTGGATAGTGGATGTCAAAGGAGCTTATTATAAGAGGAAATATTTCTAAAATGCCCAGTAGATGTTCGTAGACGCCTCAAAACATCCTTCCGAATCGTGAAATCTTTAAGTGGACAGACTTTACTACTAATAGGGGAAATAAATGTAGACTTCTGCATTGCAGATGAGGCAAAATAAAATAAGAAATTACTTTGGAAATTTGAGTCGTCCCAGAGTTGAAATTCGATGTAATCATCCGATATGATATTCCAAACAACTTAGATTGTACATTAAATTTACGATATAATGAAATTTCTTTAGATAACCCAAGTAAGCAAGAATTGAATTCACTTGCGTTTTTCACTGAAGAAGTTTCAGGAAGAGGGATGGCGTATATAGCAAAACAAACCTGTATTCAGGCCAACTGTTTTAAAATCATTAGAGCCAAGTTGTCATGTCTGTCAGAACCGTTTGTAGCTCATGGGGACACTATAATGTTTACCACGAATATTGAGACACAATTATACGTATCCCCGTCACTATGTGAAACATATAACAATTCAGTAAAAATAGTTTATTTTAATAATAGCGATGAACTTCTTAACTTACCACGAGGCAAAACCGTTGGTTCATATGATGTAATACAAAATGATTATTTAAAGGATACGACCATTTAGCAGCAGGATTAATAGAAAATAAAGAGGAATCCCCCTCTATAGAGGACGATAAAATAATATGAGAAGACAGTGAATTTTGAAGAGAATTAAAACAAGCCCGTTAAGTTCAAAAAGAAAACAAATAATAGATACAGTCTTATTAAAACTGAAATGAGCTTTTGCTACTGGACCTTATGATATAGGGCAAAATGACCTTCCAGGATATAAAGTACAAATAGACCCAAATATAACTATTAAATGTGTTGAACAATTCCCTTTACCACTTTTAATGACGGTATGTTTAAAAAAACACATGAACGAAATAGTAAGAGTAGGAATAATTAAAATAAGACGTTCCGAGTATTCAGCTCCAATATTTTGCATAGGGAAATCCGTAAAGGATGGGAAAATTCCATAAAAAAATTTGTGGGATGAAAGCAACTGCCGGTTTCTTATAGATTTAAGGGCAATAAATAAATCGATAAAAGACTCACAGTGGGATATTCGTAGAATTTAAGAGGTCATCTCTGACCTATCTAACAAAACCAATTTTATTTAAACAATTGATATAAGAAATGGCTTTCACTGTAACTTAGCTGAAGAAATCCAAAAATATTTAGTTTTTCACATAAGGGGATTTCTTATGTATTCAAACGCGTACTAGAAGGGTCAGTTTTCTCACGTCGCCCCTTTGTTGAATTTTTAAATCAGGTCTATGGACACGATTTTTTTTCATCTTTGTCAAGTTATGTAGATGACTTGACAATACATACTTCAGGAAACCTTGAAGAGTATTTGAAACATATTGGACTAACCTTAAAACAGGCCATAAACCTTAATCTAAGACTTAATATTGACAAATCCCAATTTTTTTTTTCAGAAGAATGTGACTTGTTAGGTTTTCGAGTCCCCACGAAAGGAGTAAAATCATAAGCCCAAAAATTAGAAGCTATAAAGAAATAAGAACCACCAACTGACGTTAAAGGAATTAGGTAATTCCTATGTTTAACAGGTTATTACAGAGGTTTCTATCATAACTACGCAAAATTGGCCGAATATTGAATTCGACTAACTAGAAAAAACGTTCCTTTTATCTTCGGCCCAGAACAAAGCGTAGCCTTTGAGAAATTAAATACAGAATTATGAAATCCTAATAGTATTTTTCTAGAATTTTCTGATAAAGACAAAGAATTTTACCTCGTCATGGACGCTTCGGAAAAAAGTATTGCTTCAATTTTAATGCAACAATGCGAAACCACTGATAGATTTCGAAGAGTAGTGACATACTCAAAAGTTCTGAGTGGTGCAGCCTCTAGGTGTGATAACCATAACAGGGAACATTTTCAATTCAATTCAATTCAAACTTTTTATTTCCTCCGAATACGAAGAGTAAAAAAGAAATAAATAAAAATAATAACCGCTAATCAACAGGCCATAAAATTATTTTAAACTATATAACAACAAATACGCAAAGGCCTTCAATCAAAATTACCACACAAATTAACACTTCATTCAATAGATAATAAATTAACACTTCAGGAATTAACACTTCATTCAAAAATTAAATCAAATAAAATAAATTAAGCTTCGTGCGCAGCTCTATATAAATTATGAGAAAAAACATTTAATTTGGATAAAAAATTCTTTTGCTTTTTCTCCAAAACATCAACAGGGTTTTTTAGTTTATATACATTCATTAAAAAAGTATTTGATTCAGATTTAGAAAAGTGGCAAAGGAACTTAGCAAAATTAAAAAATGTGGTTTTTACATGTGCAATATTACTAATTCTAAAAAACAGGAGAAGCAATGAAAAAACTAAAATTTGAGGCAAAGCGATTGTATTATATACCCAAGCCAATGATTTCCGAGAAAGAAGATCGCGAAGACAAATTACTGCCCCGAAACTAGACGCTATTCTACTTTTAACTGCTTTAGAAATAGAAGCATGGCATAGAGCTAAAGTTGGTCCATAAGGTACACCAAGATATAAAAAAGATTCCAAAGGTTTTAAAATACTATCATAAATACGAACAGAAATTTCTGAATTAACGAGATCATTAGCCTTAGGACCAAAAATTAAAAACTGACACTTTTCAGGGCGAAAACGAAGTCCATGCTCACTAAAAACCTTTGCTAAAAAATATACATTTTGTTGAAGTGACTGAAGCGATCGACTCAAAAGGAGTAAATCATCTGCGTAAGCAATCCACGACAAAACATAACCTTTACCATAAATAAAAGTCAACTGAATTTGATCAAATAGCCCCGAAACAGTAATATTGAAAATCAAACTGTGGCCACAAATGAAAAAAAGTGTGGTAATACTATAAATAATGAATTATTGTGAGTGCAGGCTCATAATAGTCCTTTTAGCTGTAGCCAATGACAGAGAACCTAGAAACGTTCTAACGAGCTACCAGAAGGCAGCCCTGGTAAGCAAACCTTCAGGGTGCAGGCAAGAGTCAATTGATAGTGCCATAACAGGTAAAAAGACGAATAGCTAATTTTTTAGCTTATCAAATCAAGCTGTAAACGGAGCCATGTCCCAAAAGGACATTAAGGCTGGGAAAAAAGAGATTACAGATACATTTTTTTTAACTGTCTCAATCACCTGAAAGTTCGAAGAAAATTAAAAAGGTCAAAAGTTTGAATAAACAAACAGGCATAAAGTAAGCTAAAAACAGTTAATGACACAAGTTGGTTCGAAATAGCACCAAAGTTGTAAAACAAAGATAAGAAAATGTATCTAGTCGTAGATGTAAAATGTATATAGTGGTAACAAATGTAATTGAGAAAATATATACATTTCTAAATGTATTTTGAAAACCTTTAATAAATATGTAATTGTTATCTTAAAAAAAATTGTAAATATAGAAATTTTAATAGCAAAGTAATGTTATATGAAATATTGCCAAGCCCTTATATAGAGGCTAATCAAATTTCTCAATTATAGTGTATAAATCTATTAGTTAGGGTTGATTTTTTTTTCTTGTATTTTTTAATTGCAGTTAAGACTTATCAGATAAAAGTCTTGGCGGACTTATTTAAAAGTTGATAAAAGAACAAATATTTCAGTGACCAAATAAATTGTAAGGGTACATAATTATTTTTTGTGTTTAAACAGTTAAGTTATGTAAAAACATAACTTTAGTCATTTTAAATATAAATGTAAATATAGTGAATTAATATGTTGAGTATTTTTGTTTTGTTTTTTTATTTTGCTTTTTGTATCATCCAAGAAGTATTCTACATTAATACTTTATAAGCAATTAACAAAACACTAGTTGGAATTAATTCCAATGCTAGTCTATACCGTGTTTTATTTTTTAAATGCTTTAAGTTTTAACCAGTAGTTAAATATCGTATCTAGTTTTGCGACTTAAAAAAAAATACTTGTGTAAGTTTATTACACAGTGCTTGTGTATATACTATGTTTTTATTTACTTTAAGTTTTAACTAGTGATTTAATGTCATATATAAATGTTTGACTTCGAGTCAACGTATAAATATTCTTATTGTGAAATGATCCGTTAAGAATTCAGTTTGAAAAGGATGATGAAACAAATCGTCATCAAGAAACATAATGTTTCTATTTAAGCGTCATATTATGTTTAGAGTAATTAAAATTAGAGAAAAGTAATTAAAAGTAATTAACCTTTACAAAATTGAGCGTTTGTTTTAACAATATATTGAAAATTGAGTGCTATTTTTACTATATATGTAACACTTTATGCTTTATGTGTAGCCCAATGTGAATATTTATTTTAGATACAGCCTTAGCTTATTTTGGAAATCAAATTTTTTTGTGACATCCTTTCGAATCCATTTTTCAATCATTTTTTGAGCCATTTTTGGAAAGTAACAAATTTTGAAGCCAGTTCAGTTGTATCCAGATACTAACAGCTCATACCATTAGAAACAGAACATAACTGGTCAACTAGTATTTTGGAAACTGTATGCAGTATTACAGACTTTACTACAAGTTCATCATAAAGTGAGATAAAATCAGTACTTAATTAGGCCTAGAGAATGTGCTAAATAGCCTAAAAGGCTTCATATTATTGAAACATGTGAACATGCCTTGTGCTGGAAAATTAAGTGAAAATTTAAAAACCAAAAATTGTTATGTGTAATTTATCCAAGGCATTTTTAAACCTGAAAAATAAACGGTATATCAACCACATCACCCAGATAATTATTAATGGGAATTAGTTTTAAACTCAAATAATATATAAACATTTTGAATATAACTTTTAATCTAATTTAAGCAGAACCACTAATATAATGTTTAAGCCACTGGGGGTCAAGCTAAAACAGAAGATGCATATAAAAAGGGTAAGAAGAGTATTTTCCAGTCCTAGAAACAGAGAAAAAAAAGAAACAAGGATGCATTTCAAAATTGAAATCCTTGGACAAAAAAAGGACATGGCCTATATTTGATCATAAACTTGACCCTAAGGAAATCCATTGAGGGTATGTGCACATAATGACGCAAAGATGGCAGCATAATAGCTGTAAACAAAAATTAAGTTGTTTTTAAAATTAATGTATTGAGAGTTGTGGGTAACTCTTCTTTAAATGGGGAGTATTGTGGTGAAGCCTTCTAATTTAGTCAATTTGGAATTGCGTCAGTTGGGTCCAGGAAGGTGTGGTTGATAAAAATTTATAAAAGATTCATTTTATGGGAAGGGGGAGACTGATACTAACTTTATGGCGGACTGACCTCTGGTCCGTTGATTTAGAAATACCTTGGAATATTGTCGGATTATTGTAAGTGTCTAAGTGTCTTATTATATATTATTGTAGCTTTATGAGACTTGTGCTCTACTTGGGACAACCAGTCCCAGTAGAGTATATATCTATTATCAAACCTTGTATTAATATATGTTAACTGAATAAAAGCATTGTGATATAGCAAATCTCTCTACAATTTACATTTAGTCTCTCGAATATACCCAGCTGGTACGCCTCATTAGTCCGGTTATAGCCTAAGGCACGCTACCAAAGTTTAATTACCTTAGGGCTATAGTTTATCTCCCCTATAAAGGGAGAATGAAGGTATCTACCACTACATCACCTTAATAATAGTACAACCACCTTACCACATATGGATTTCCCACTATCGGATAATGCTTCATGTTTCACAAGCAAAACCTTTAATGAAATAGCCAAGGCATTAGGATTCAAAATCATACATTCGTCCCCTAAAAACCCCTAACCAAATGAGTTAGCAGAAAATAGAGTAAAATGCGTAAATAGAATACTTGCACATAATCATGACGAAACACATGGAAGCAACTGGAGTGAATTCTTACCATTCATTCAATTAGTGCTAAACACTAGCATAGATGCTAGTAGGGAATATACACCATTTTTCCTACTCCATGGGTTTGAAGCTAAATCTGTATAGTGTTTTTTTTTCCAATCCGAGGGACGGGTTTTGTTCAGAAGATGAATGGGTTTCTAACCTCGTACAAGAAGTATTTGTCAGCCGACAAATATGTACTAATGAATTAAAAAGGGCCCGAAGGAGCCAAGCAGCACCATACAAGAAACAAATATTAGAAATCAAAACCTTACCTAAAAATTTAGGGTATGTCATTCAAGAGAGTTCATCGAAAAATTATTCCAATAGGGGGCCTTATTAGCTAGTATTAACAAAATTATATAAAAACGTCTTTTTGTTACACGAGTTAAAAACTTGTAAAAGACGGCTAGTAAATATAAGAAAACTTAAAAAGATAAACGACTACGAAAGGTTCTTAGCTATGAGCCCTGAAATTTCGAAACAAAGGTCAAAGGTAAAAGACAAACCTTTAGACCGTATAACAGATGAAACTGGAGGGGAACAAACAAATAAAACACTGATAGAAGAAGAGACCCCACATAACATTTGGTATTTTAATTTAAAAAGAAATTTACTGAACCAAGCAAATGAAAATAACTTAGAGAATATAAATCAACCTTCCTTAAGTGCTTTGAGAGAGTTGAGTGATTCTAGTAACCCAGAAACACCTACAGATTTGAGGGTACCAGAATCTCAAGTTGAAACTGTGAACAGAATTAACAGTGATGAAATAAATGGGAATGCGGAAGGAAATACTTCTGTGAAAACAGGTAGTAATAATTACGAACAGGAGAAAAGAATTATTCATGAAAGAATGGCTAAAACAAAACCATTAAATTAAAAAAATCCTAGTTTGAAGGATTTTCTTGACGGAAAAATGGCAAAACCTTAATAACTGATAAACATACCTTATTCTAAAATTAAACCTTCAAAGGGCTGCTTCAGACCTGTATCCCCAGGAACTACCCAAAGTCCCGCATAGTCTGCAACCTGAACAGTATATAACTCGGTTTCCTTTCGCACCAAATTGGTATGAAAGTATTCAAGCGTTGACAACGAATTTCCACCAAGGACTAAAATCATACAACGATGATTATTAGGGCAATCCCCACAGGACAAAATATTCCAAATCCTAAGGTTGTCAGTTTGGTCTAAAGAAACAGTATGGTGAGTGTGTAGAATGACCCTCCCATCCCTCGTTAAAAAAAATTATACACTTTACACTGGACATCACTTAAAAACAAATTACTGTAAAATAATGGGGGAAAGCCTGGATACAAGCGACAATTCCCTTGTTCAAGATAAAGCCGCAGATTTGATTTATACAATCTAAATTTGACCATCTTGAATATCGAAAATATTAAAATTATGGAACAAATAGTCGAAAGAGACTTAGAAAAGGGGTGAAATATTTCACAGAACTCAGAGAAATACATGAACTAAAAGAATATGTAATAGATAAATGTAAACTTTTACATTTAGAATTAAATGAAGGAAACGGAATTCTCAAAATACTAGAATCATTAATGACTGACAAAAACGAAACAAACAAAGTCTATTACCACTCTTGGGGCAAACGATATGATGGGTAATAGGACTAGCAACTGAAGAAGAAGTAGAAAAAATGTTCATGAAGTCGATTATTTGACGGCAAAGAATGAAAAGTTAATACATATTTCGGACCAATCTATATCGTTAGTGAGTGACCTTGACAGAGAATTAAAAATGGAAAGAAACAAAAGTTTAGAAATTTTGGGAAGGACTTCTAAACGTATTATCGAGGATACATCCAGAAAGAATAATGAGATTAATTTCAAGACTACAGATAAACAAGAAAGTGACAAAAACCTCAATTCAAACAAAAAATTAGTAAAGAAAATAGATAGAGTCATCCTTTCTAGTCTTCAACCAGAAAATAAAAGCTTCCCATTTATTGTTACAAATCTGCAGACCTGCTTAAAACTGTTTTCGAAATTGAGAGTTCACTACCAATAGGCCATATAATATCGGTTAATTATAGACGTTACGGCCTATTAGAACTTTATAAATCGACTACTTGCAATGTTGCCACCCAACAATTGAAATTATTAGTAATTTGTGGTTTCTCTATATCAAATAAACAAGATGAGTTTAGAATGTAGAAAAAGTTCAACATACCATTTCCATTATCAAACACTTAGTATTTTTCTCAAGTTGAAAACGAGTTTAAATTTTTTGGCCTGAGTAATGATGAAACTAGATATTTCTTAGAAGATTACAATATAGAAAAAGAATGTGACCTCAAAAGTGTACCATTATTATACAACCACCAATTTCTTATTAGAGGCACACAAAGGAATTCCTGCAGTTTAGCAAACTATATGGAAAATAGCACATTAATTAACAAAATGTGTGCAACCAAAATTATAAAGGAAAATAAAATCTTAATTCAAAGAATTGGAAGGGCAAAATATATCATCACATCTCCTTTCAAAGAAGAAATAAGAACACCTTTCGAATGCAAAACCGAGAAAAACAGTAAATTCACGTATATAAAGAGAGCCCAATTGTAGAATTACCAGAAGAATGTTCTCTAACAGCAGAAATGTTAAAGATAAATGGGATGTATAGAGGACACATTGAAAGGGAAATCGCGCCTTCAACTATATCTATAATAGGACTAAAAGGGAACCTCTCCCTAACCGGTATAAATAATGACTGGGACAATGAATTCGAAGATTCAATCTCTATTTATTTCCAGAGCAACTCTAAGACAAGAATTGGCCTAGATGAACAGAGGGAAATGCATATTTTTTTAAGGGAAGACAGAGGAAAGAAAATTGCTAATTATTGGACACTTACTTTCAATATTTTGAATCTACTTATTTCTTTAGTACGACTAGTTTCAATAGGAATAATATTTAAAAATTAAGAAAACTATGAGTAGAATATAGGAAACAAAAGTCTCAAGGCTTTCACATAAAAGTGGAACCAGAAGAAATTGAATTAAATTGATTCTTAGCAAACTTATGGTTTCCTTTAAGAAAACAATAACTGTACTAAGAATTTAAGTGTGGGAGGTTGTGAAAAAGCCTTATCATAACCTAACTAAATTGTAACAATAGCAGTGCCTCATTATGACTTTTGTGTAATAATAACAAATCCAAAATTGTGAAATCTTAGTTGAACAAAGAGAGACCATTGGCTCAGCAAGGTAGAAACTTGTCTTTGACTTTGCAACAATTTATGTCACCATAAAATGCAAATAAACCAGTCTATTTCAAAATTAGATTGAAGGCTTAAAAATATCACGTGATAATATCACATGATAAAAATTGTATCAAAACAGGTTTTTTTTTTAACATAATGAAAGCAGTAACGGTCATTTTTAACAAAGGACATTCATTGGCCAAAGAACTAAAAAAAGGGATTGTATAAAAACTGGTCTCTAGCCAATGGGAGACAAGAATGACAAAAACAAGACACAGCATAAAATAATGATTTTTAGGGGGAAAAAGGGTAGTCTCTACCTTTCGAGTTTGGAATGAGTAAGCGCCTTTCTTTATAATTAGGATAAAAGCTACCACTAGTTTGTCTAAATTTCCCTTTGAGAATAATACTGAAATAATTTAATACTTACATTTGAGACATATAAATTAAAGCTAGAGTCAGGGCAGAAATTAACGTTTGAGGGTTGTCATTGGACTTATAAAAGGTTTATTACTTAAAGGATGCGTAATCTACTTAAAACAGATTAAAAGCAAGAAAATACGCACGCAAATAGCTTAGGACTCTAGATATTTATTAAATTTGGTGATATGGGTTTATAATTCGGTTAGAGTATATTAATTAACCAAGGCCTGGGCCCTCTAGACAAGGTACAGCATTTTAAGGATTAAAATAGGATAAAATTAGTTTCGTCCCAGAAACTGAAACTTGTGAATAACATAAGGTTTAAAGAAGAGAAAAAACCCTTAACCAAGAAGAGTATTAGGAGAGCTTTGTATTTCCCTTTCCAGACTAGTGACCTTTGGAATTTGCCTGGCATTTATTAAAATCGTATATATAAGAAGATTGGGACTATCGGACACTAACAATACTCCTCCCTTGTGTGTGATCTGACGTTTATACGAAAGGGGACCTCATTCCTCTTTTAAGCCACTCTTGCTTTTGTTATTCCGTGCCAGCTATTTTTATAAAGGCAACCTTGATGTTATACAAATAGTTTAGGAAAGAAAGGGAAATTATATTGTCAGATTAAGAATTTCAATCCCTTTCCGTCCAGATAGATTCAATCTTACCTGGTAAAGTTTAAGTTTATCGAAGTTCCAAAGGGCATTCACTTCTTTTTCAAGATATAAAAATAAGAACTTGGCTTAGTTTAAACAAATTATTTGAGATCTAATCAAAGGATTATTCCTAGTTTCCGAGAAACAATAATTTGAAGGAAAGAAAATTAATTACCTTGGTACCCAAGTCTTGTCTAATTGTTCAAGAGTAAAACTTGCAATTAGAAGTATTGATAGCCTAGAACTAAATCAATCCCTTTTTTCGGTAAACAACATGGAGTGAACAACAGACACACAAAAGAGATGATTAGCTGACCTAGAAGAGGTATTGGATGAATTCTGAATAATTAGAATGAGAACATTTTTCCTTTTATTCTATTTGATAATAAAAACCAGTTGTCACTGGATTTTGAGCACCGATCTTACCAACGCCTCAGTTATAGCATGATACCAAATCTTAGCCCCAATAAGTAGAGCAATCCTACATGATACATGTTGCAATATAACATTAGATTTGGAATTATATGTGAAAAAACTTGTATTGTCCTGTACTTTTGCTTTATGTTGCCCGCTTATTTCAATGCTATTTGTTATTATTAATTAAAAAATTATTTTGTGGAAAAAGGTTTTTTTAATTATTTTCTGTTCATTTTATATCGACATAGTCTTTTAAGGGAAAAAGAAAATAATACTTTAAATCTTTTCGTTTTTTTAAGACTTTATAGTTTGACCTGCTATTTGTATGCTGGAGAAAAATTTTCAGTAATTTTTAACAAAATACACCCTTTTAAAAATCTGGACATAAATAGTAGTGTTTAATTTAGTTTCATGCCTCCTCTTTTTCATACTTTTTCATACTCTTTAGTCTCATACTTTTTCCACAAAATAAGTTTTTGAAAGAAAAGTAAAGAACTCCATTAAACAAAAAATGAGCAAAAAATAAAATCAAATAATCTACCAAGCGTAAAACTACCACAAATCAGCATCGATAAATAAATGAAACCCAAAACGAACAGAAATAACAACAAATAACCGAGTCAAACTCAAAACGAGCAAAAACTAATATAAGTAGGGCTCAAAACCCCTATGCTTTCCCAAGGCTAGAACATAATTTGCACTTTACTGAAAAAATATAAATGTTTTTACTTTCATAACTTTAATAAATCAAATAATATTAACATTTTGATTACTAAATATCAGTATATGTATATTAAACTGACAATGCACGTTCATTTGTATTTTTTTTTTCAGTAAAGTGCAAAATCATGTTCTTGCCTTGGAAGGCATAGGGGTTTTGAGCCCAACATATGCTAATTTCTGCTTGTTTTGAGTTTGAATCGGTTATTTCTTGTAGTTTCTGTTCGTTTTGGGTTTCATTCATTTATCGATGCTGATTTGTGGTAGTTTCACGCTTGGTAAAGTATTGGATTTTATTTTTGCTCATTTTTTGTTTAATAAATTTCTTTAATTTTCTTTGAAAACTTATTTTGTTGAAAAAGTTTTTTTATTAATTTCTGTTCGTTTTATATTGACAAAGTCTTTTCAGGGATAAAGAAAATAATACTTTAAATGTTTTCGTTTTTTAAAGACTTTATAGTTTGGCCTGCTATTTGTACGCTGGAAAAAATTTTCAGCAATTTTTAACTGCATACAAACTTTTAAAAATCTGGACACAAATAGTACTGTTTAATGTAGTTTCATACCTCCTCTAGGTGACCTGAAATGGAAAACTTGATACCATTCGCAAGAAAGTCTGTTTACTTTCTTTGATAGATTGGATACACTAACACTATTTTGATTTGATTAAATTTTAACAGTAGAAGTAGCCCCGAAATTTTGAACATAATACCCTCAGTCGTTCTTGGGATACTGCTGAGATGGCTTATTGGGAATTAGCATTAACACAGTGCATTGTATTCTATTTTCAATCGAATGAACCCTTTTCGAAGCTACTACGACAATTCCTTCGATACGAAGTGCCCTGGTGTAAACAACAACAAAAAATAATACATTATATCAGGGGCATCCTGAGGCTCGTTTTATTAAGGGGGCGATTTTCATAAATTTTACCGAATCGCTAGGCCTACCTGATTTATGCCGAATTTTCTGCAGAAATAAAGAATTTTGCTAAATTTTGGGCGATTTTGCAAAATTTCTGCTTAAATTTTTGCCTTCGGCGAAAATTTTTCGGCTCAACTACTTGGGCTATCTGTCTTGGGTTTTCTCTGTCTACAATTAGCCATGTCTCGATGCAACCTATGCAACCTACTACCAAATGTAAAAAAAATAGGGGGCGATGCACCCCTCCCCCCCCCCATTTGGGACACCCCTGTATTATACCCACATAAATCTCTACTATAAAAATATCGAGCCTTCCAATCACTTTTGACTATTAAAAAGGGCAATGGGCCTTTCGATTTCCAATCGAATTAGCCCTTTTTGAGTTTCATTGACATCGCTTCCTATAAACACCTTATATACCCCCAGGGAATTAATTACAACCCTCACCCTAAGGGCTGTGAGGGTGGTTGTTATCCTCTCAAATCTAACTTCCAGAACTTTCAACTACGTTAAACAAAGTGGCTACCTCAAAATTTTTATTGGATGTGTCTGGGAAAATGGTGGGCGTGAGAGGGGCGTTAGTTGCTCTCCAATCACTTTCAACTATTAAAAAAGGCACTAGCCCTTTCAATTTCCAATCAAATGAGCCCTTTTGAAGTTTCTACGACAACGCTTTCACTAAAAACCTTATATGCCCCCAGGGCATAACTTACAACCTTTACACTGAGGGCTGGGGGGTGTTGTCATCCTCAAAGACCTAATTTCCAGAACTTTCTGCTACGTTGAATAACATGGCTATCTGAAAATTTTGATTGGATATATTTTGGGGGAATGGTGGGCGTGAGAGGGGGGTTAGTTACCCTTCAGTCACTTTCGACTATTAAAAAGGCCACTGGCCCTCTCAATTTCGAATTGAATGAGCCCCTTTTGAAGTTTTTACGACTACTCTATCTATACAAACCTTATATGCCCCTAGGAGATAACTTAAAACCTTTGCCCTTGGGGCTCTGGGGGTGTGTCACCTTTAAATACATAATTTCCAAAACTTTCAACTACGGTGAACAATATGGCTATCTCTAAACTTTGATTGAATCTGTTTGGGGAAATGGTGGACGTGAGAGGGGGGTTAATTACCCTCCACTCACTTTCGACTATTAAAAAGGGCAATTACAATTTCCAATCAAATGAGCCCTTTTTTACATTTCTACAACAATTTTCAATATAAACCTTACATGCCCCCAGGGAATATTTTACAACCCTTGCCCTGGGGGCTCTGAGGAGGTTGTCATCCTCAAAGACCTAATTTCCAGAACTTTCGAATACTTTGAACAAAACGGCTATATCAAAAATGTGATTGGATGTGTTTGGGAAATGGTGAGCGTGAGAGCGGGGTTAGTTGCCCTTCAATCACTTTTGACTTTTAAAAGGACAATAGGCCGTTTAATTTCCAATTTAATGAGCCCTTTTGAAGTTTCTACAACATCCCTTTCTATAAAACCTTATATGCCCCCAGGGCATAACTTACAACCCTTGCACTTATTGTTGTGGGGAGGGAGGGGGGTGTCTTGAATGAAATGGCTATCTAAAAATGTTGATTGGATGTGTTTGGGAAAAGGTGGGCGTGAGAGAGGGGTTAGTTTCCCTCAAATCACTTTCGACTATTAAAATTTCCAATCGAATGAGCCCTTTTTCAAGTTTCTACGACACAGATTTCAATAAAAACTTATGTGCCCCCAGGGTATAATTTATAACCCGTGCCCTGAAGACTGTGGGGGGACTGTCCTACTCAAAGGTATAGTTTCCTGAACTTTAAACTGCGTGGAACAAAATGGCTATCTCAAAATTTCAATGGGATGTCTCTGGGGAAATGGTGGGTGTGGAAGCGGTGTTATTTGCCTTTCAATCCCTGTCGACTATTAAAAAGGGCACTAGCCATTTCAATTTCCGATTGAATGAGCCCTTTTTCCAACTTCTAAGACAACGTGTTCCATAAAAACCTTATATGCCCCAAGGGCAAAACTTACAACCCATGCCCTGAGGGCTGTGGGGAGGTTTTCATCCTCAAAGACCTAATTTCCAGAACTTTCATATACGTTGAAGCAAATGGATATCTTCAAATTGGAATTGGATGTGTTTGGGAAACGGTGGGCGTGAGAGGGGGGATAGTTGCCCTCCAATAACCTTCGACTATTAAAAAGGGCACTAACCCTTTGAAATTTCAATCGAATGAGCCTTTTTTGAAGTTTCTACGACAACGCTTTCTATATAAACCTTATATGCCCCCACGGGCACAACTTACAATCCCTGCCCTGAAGGCTGTGGGGGAGTGTCCTCCACAAAAACATGATTTCTATCTGGAAATCAACTACGCTAAACAAAATGGCTATCTTAAAATTTTGATTGGATGTTTTTCGGGAAATGTTGGGCGTGGAAGGGGTGTTAGTTGCCTTCCAATCACTTTCGATTATTAAAAAGGGCACAAGCCAGTAGAAGTGACCCTAAAGCCCCGGTACGAACACCGTGCTGCCATCTACAATTTAGTTTAATGCTGACGGGACATAATTTATTCAAGGATTATCGATCGATTCTAATGGGGGTCAAGGTCAATCGATCTGTTGTTGTTGTTTGGCCACGTGTAATGGCATGAGGGGGGATTTACATAATCGATGGGGGGACTATTGATTTACGAAGGGGGAATTAAGAAACATTAAGGCTTCTTTAATCTTAGGTCTGTGGGATAAACGTTCATTAGGTCAGAGAGAAAAATTAATATACTATTTTTAAATAGGGCTTCACGAAGGGGGAATTAAAGAAACATTAAGGCTTCTTTAATCTTAGGTCTGAGGGATAAACGTTCTTTAGGTCAGAGAGAAAAATTAATATACTATTTTTAAATAGGGCTTCACGAAGGGGGAATTAAGAAACATTAAGGCTTCTTTAATCTTAGGTCTGAGGGATAAACGTTCTTTAGGTCAGAGAGAAAAATTAATATTCTATTTTTAAATAGGGCTTCATTGATCTTTAGTGTCATGAATTATAAATGACATCACTTGTTATCTTGGAATTATGTGGAAGTCTAAAGAGATAGAAATTCTATTTTTAAATACGGCTTCACGGAGCTTTAAGTCGGAGAGATAAATTGATATTCTAACGAAACCATAATAGTTTAGCTAGGAAAATTTATGAGATGAAGAGATTAACGTAGGAAAGGGTTTCCTAGAAATTTTAAATGTGAAAGCACTGAGATGCCAAACAAAAGGAACACGATGAAATTACTTTTAGGGATTATTTGGGCGAAACTGTTTTAGACAGTTTATGGGATTATTTCGGCGAAACAGTTAGAGACATTGATTTAAAAGAAGATTTAAAATATGATTTTTGAGGGTGGTCGTTATAATACACAAGTTCCATTGAACAGTGTTGTGAGGTCCCCTACCCCAACCCCAAAGGGTTCCAATCCCCCACCCCAACCCCGAAGGAAGTCCCCGGTACTCAAAGGTTCCCAGGGCTCCCACCCGACCCCCAGACCCTCAAAGGCCCACCCCAGGCCCCCCAAAGGCACATCGAGCTCCCAAAAGACCACCGGGGTCCCAAAGGCCTTCACCCGGTCACCAAATGTCCCCCAGGCTCTCAACCGGCCTCCAGGACCCCCAAAGGCCCTCCACCGGCCCCCAAAGGTCCCCCAGGCTCCCAAAGGGCCCCCCACCCTCCCTCCCTCTCCTCTCCCTCTCCTCCCCACTCCTCACCGTCACCTCCCCCTCCCCCTCCCCTTCTCCCCTCCCCTCCCCCTCCCCTCCTCCCCTCCCCCCCCCTCCCCCTACCCATTTTTTTAATATTGTTTGTGCATTGAGACACAGAAGGGACACCCTCCCCCAAGGGTACCCCCAACACCCCCCCCCGGCCCCCCCAACAGTCCCCTCTCCATTTTTTAATACTTTTTTATGGCTTTATTATATCTTTTTTGAACAAGTTCCATTCATAATGTCATTCCTAAACCCATTTTCCAACCTCAAAGAGTCCCCACCCCAATTTGTAAATACTTTCATGAATTTTTTAACATGGTATTTTTTAACTTTTTACGTTCCG